>NC_089820.1:28642670-28672670 GCF_029633855.1 Hoplias malabaricus
TAGGAAGTGACCTGCTGTGAGGCTCTGCTTGTTTGGTGCACACCAAAGTTCAAAAGTGAGCGCTCACACTTGCTGTAACAAACCGCCCTAACAGAGCAACCGCACCAGCAACCAACACTGACAACACCAACAACGTCTGAACACACCCTAAAGCCCAGCTTTTACTTCTCCATCAAACCTGCGATGTTCAGATACGAACCCTAAACCGTCACCTGACCCACACCTCTCCAAATCTGTAACTACACGCTGCGTCAACACAAACCACAACGTCTGTGATTGGTCAGTAGTCGGACACACACAGAGACCTCCTCAGACACGGGGTGGACGTCAGGGACCAATCAAAATGTTGAACAAAAGAAAAATACCGACGTCTCCAGGGAAAAAAAAAAACTTGACAAGGAGCGGGACCAGGCGGGAAAAACGTGCTGCTTCGTATTAGTTACTTTCCTGGCGCCTCGTGTAAACTCTGCTCCGTCCCAAACAGCGCCCTCCTCCCTACAGAGTGCACTTTAAGGGTTTATTAAAGTTACTCTACTACTCCACTGCACTGTTTACTACACAGTGTAGAGGAAGGTGTTTGAGATTCAGCCCCTAGTGGTGTGGAGGTGTAACTGCAGAGCGACACTGAAGAGTCGAGTCTTAACACTGCCCCCTAGCCCTCCACCCCAACAAGAACCCCACCCCTGGGCAGAACAGAAGCGTGGGGCTCAGTGGTGAAATCAGATTCACCTGAAAGAGGACCGGACTCAGCTCAGGCGCTGGGAGTTTATAAACCGGACCGAGCCGGACCGCTCAGTGTAGCAGTGTGGATCTGAGCATTTGTGGGATAAAGAGGGAAGGAACGAAGGGAAGAAAGAGGGAATGAGGGAAAGGGAAGTATGTGAAAATTCCCTCCCAGCTGTTTGACTCAGGCTGCTCTTTTTTACAGTGGGACATTTATTCTTATTACGGAGCAGTGGCCCGATCCAATCGCGTCGTAATCAGAAAACTGCCAGCACATCTATCAACACGGCAGCAAATAAAAAGCCCCGCTCCGCAGGGCCACGAAGGAGGACGAGGAGAGGGAAAGAAGCAGGGAATAATGCCGTTCTCCCAGGTCCGGCTGCGGCTGTTTGTTTTTGTGCCGATGATGAAGGTAAAGGTGGATTTGGGGAGACAGTTTTTGGGGGGGACGGGTTAAAGGGGGGGGGGGTGCCCAAAAGGGACAGAAACCAATTTCTCATCAGTGGCTCGGGGCCCCTGCTCTTTCTGCACAATAACGGAACACAAAAGAAAAAATGAGACAGAGAGCGAGACCGGTGCCCTAGGAGTGGTCAATAACATCGGCCCCTAGCTCTCTCGCTCTCTCTCACACACACACACTTACCCAAGTGATGGATCTATATTGGCAAGCCTTTGAGTGTTCAATTAGTAACCGAAAGTTCAAAGATGCTCAACCTGATTAAACACACACACACATTTCTGTCACTCCTTTGATGAACACCCCCTCAGATTTGATCAAAACCACAGCTTTAAACTGCAGGTCTAGAGTGTTTGGAGCTGGGAGCGCTGCTGATGAGAACGGTTCTAGATAACGACCAAACAAGGATGGAACACCACTTTCTGTTGGTCACTGCTGCCTTTCCTTCTCTCCCTCGTGATTCTCAGGGCAGCATCAATCAGGATGTTCTCACGCAGCGTCCCGGTGAGTCCTCCAGGTTCAGACCGGTGTTGAAGCCGGTTTCGTGAGTCCACTGCTCTGGAGTGACCCAGGTTCAGTCTGTTTTCTGTCGGTCGCTGGGTCCTCGTCTGGTCTTTGGACAGGTTTTTACAGGGTGATGTTCCCCTGCTGTGCCCCGTGTGTTCTGTTCTACGTCCTGTCCTTGTCTTGCCCAAATGTATACTGCTCATGTTTTTAGGTGTGTGTGTCAGTGTGAGAGTGTGTGTGTGTGGGTGTGTGTTACTACTAGTGTGAGGGTGTATGTGTGTGTGTGAGTGATAACGTGTGTGTGTGTGTGTTTCTACTAGTGCGAGGGTTTGTGTCTGTATGTGTAAGTGTCAGAGTGTGTATGTGAGTGATAACGTGTGTGTGTGTTACTGCTAGTGCGAAGGTTTGTGTGTGTGTGTGTGTGTGTGTGTTACTGCTAGTGCGAGGGTTTGTGTGTGTGTGTAAGTATGATAGTGTGTGTGTGTGAGTGTGTGTGTTACTGCTAGTGCGAGGGTGTATGGGCATGTGAGTGATAACGTGTGTGTCTGTGTGTGTGTATTACTGCTAGTGTGAGGATGTATGTGTGTGTGAGTGATAAAGATAGGAGAGGTCTCTGATGGGAATCGTTTGATCTCCTACAGGAATTAAAACAGCCTCGAGCTTCTGCACACATTCAGACCGTTTCCTGGACGTTTAAACTGCTGTTGTACATTTTGTACATGTAAGATGAGTGTGTGTGTGTGTGTGTGTGTGAGAGAGAGAGAGTTTGAGCTGGTCTCAGTCAGTATCAGGTATAAAAGCAGGCCTCTTGTCTGATGTAAACACACTTTTCTTATGAATTTTACAGTGTTTATATTATTCACCAATCAGCCATAACTTTAAAACCACCATGTTTTCTACTGTGTAGGTGTTGTTCCACAGCTCTAACCCATTGATGCCTGGACACCTCTGAATCACCCTGTGGTCTCGGACTCAAAGACAGATCCTTTAAAGGCACCAAGCACAACTCTGGAGAGCTACTGTTCTCAGAGCAAAACAAACTCCCCCCTTTGGTTTGTGTTCATTCAGAAGCTGCGTATCTTTTTAAGGTGGAGTGGTGTGTGTGAGTAAGAAGCGACTATCTTAAGGTGGAGCGGTGTGTGTGAGTAAGAAGCGACTCTATCTTTTAAGGTGGAGCGGTGTGTGTGGGTAAGAAGCGACTCTATCTTTTAAGGTGGAGCGGTGTGTGTGAGTAGGAAGCGACTGTATCTTTTAATGTGGAGCTGTGTGTGTGAGTAAGAAGCGACTATCTTAAGGTGGAGCGGTGTGTGTGAGTAAGAATCGACTATCTTAAGGTGGAGCGGTGTGTGTGAGTAAGAAGCGACTATCTTAAGGTGGAGCGGTGTGTGTGAGTAAGAAGCGACTGTATCTTTTAATGTGGAGCGGTGTGTGTGAGTAAGAAGCGACTCTATCTTTTAATGTGGAGCTGTGTGTGTGAGTAAGAAGCGACTGTATCTTTTAATGTGGAGCTGTGTGTGTGAGTAAGAAGCGACTGTATCTTTTAATGTGGAGCTGTGTGTGTGAGTAAGAAGCGACTGTATCTTTTAATGTGGAGCTGTGTGTGTGAGTAAGAAGCGACTGTATCTTTTAATGTGGAGCTGTGTGTGTGAGTAAGAAGCGACTGTATCTTTTAATGTGGAGCTGTGTGTGTGAGTAAGAAGCGACTATCTTAAGGTGGAGCGGTGTGTGTGAGTAAGAAGCGACTGTATCTTTTAATGTGGAGCTGTGTGTGTGAGTAAGAAGCGACTGTATCTTTTAATGTGGAGCTGTGTGTGTGAGTAAGAAGCGACTGTATCTTTTAATGTGGAGCTGTGTGTGAGTAAGAAGCGACTGTATCTTTTAATGTGGAGCTGTGTGTGAGTAAGAAGCGACTGTATCTTTTAATGTGGAGCTGTGTGTGAGTAAGAAGCGACTATCTTTTAATGTGGAGCTGTGTGTGAGTAAGAAGCGACTGTATCTTTTAATGTGGAGCTGTGTGTGAGTAAGAAGCGACTGTATCTTTTAATGTGGAGCTGTGTGTGAGTAAGAAGCGACTGTATCTTTTAATGTGGAGCTGTGTGTGAGTAAGAAGCGACTGTATCTTTTAATGTGGAGCTGTGTGTGAGTAAGAAGCGACTATCTTAACGTGGAGCGGTGTGTGTGAGTAAGAAGCAACTATATCTTTTAAGGTGGAGTGGTGTGTGAGTAAGAAGCAGCTGTATCTTTTAAGGTGGAGCGGTGTGTGTGAGTAAGAAGCAACTGTATCTTTTAAGGTGGAGCGGTGTGTGTGAGTAAGAAGCGACTGTATCTTTTAAGGTGGAGCGGTGTGTGTGAGTAAGAAGTGACTATCTTTTAAGGTGGAGCGGTGTGTGAGTAAGAAGCGACTGTATCTTTTAAGGTGGAGCGGTGTGTGTGAGTAAGAAGTGACTGTATCTTTTAATGTGGAGCTGTGTGTGTGAGTAAGAAGCGACTGTATCTTTTAATGTGGAGCTGTGTGTGTGAGTAAGAAGCGACTGTATCTTTTAAGGTGGAGCGGTGTGTGTGTGAGTAAGAAGCGACTGTATCTTTTAATGTGGAGCTGTGCGTGTGAGTAAGAAGCGACTGTATCTTTTAATGTGGAGCGGTGTGTGTGTGTGTGTGTATCTGTGTCTGTCTGTGTGTGTGTGCCTGAGAGTTCCTCATTCAGCTGAAGGTAAATCTCCAGAGATCCACTGTCTGTTTTAAGGAGGATGACACTTAAAGGACAGATGGAGGAGAAAAAGCTCTTTATGCATGTCACTCCTCCTCTGGAGTCATGCAACACACACACACACACACGCGCACACACACAAACGCAGCGTCATCATTTCCCCGGCTCCTGCTGAGTGAATAAGCACATTCAAGCGGAGCTTTCCCCACCGTTATCCTGTTTGTTTTGACCTCTAGCCTTTAGCAGAGGGACGCTGCACGAAGAGAAATCATTACAGGAGTAAACACACACACACACCTCGTCCGATGCCTCCTCTTCTCAGACCAGGGCTGTGCTCTCTCCAAGAACTGGGAACACTGCTGTGAGGATTTGCTGGTGTTCCACCACAAATAAAAACATTAGTGGGGGTCAGGTACAGCATCATAGGAAGTCACCACGCTCAATGCCAAGACTGGTCCAGAGGGGTGTAAAGCCCTGCCACTGGGCTGTGGAGCAGTGGAACATGCTTTAACTGGCACTGCACAAGGGTACAAGGGTTTAAATAATTCAAGGTGGCAACACACACACACACACAATAGTGATAAGGAGAAGTGAACACACAAACACACCATAGTGATAAGAAGTGAACACACACACACACACACAAAATAGAGATAAGGAGAAGTGAACACACACACAAACAAACACACACACAAAATAGTGATAAGGAGAAGTGAACACACAAACACACCATAGTGATAATAAGTGAACACACACACAAACAAACACACACACAAAATAGTGATAAGGAGAAGTGAACACACAAACACACCATAGTGATAATAAGTGAACACACACACACACACAAACACACAAGTGATGAGAAGTGAATACACACATACTGGTTTCCATGGTTGATGGGGACCAGCTTTTTGAACATCACTTGTGGGGACCACCCTTTCTAAAGGTCCTAGGGGTATGAAAAAAATCAGGTACACTAACTATAGCTTTGTGAGCATATACACGTCTTTAAACTTCAGAAAAGTTGAAGTATCTGTTCTGATCTGTTCTGATTGTGCTAAATGGGGACCTCAAAAATATCAAGTCAACATAACTGATGGGGACCTCATACATATTATTTGCATAATTCACACAGATTTCCATTTGATTTGTGGGGACCTTGTAACAAAATGTTATTAATGAAAAATCACATGCTTTAAGATAGCAAATGCTAAGAATAATGCATTGTTCAAATATCAAATGCATCAGAAAGCATTTTTTAAAATATTTAATATTAAAAAATTGTAAATTGAAAGAAAATTTGCAATATTTGCAACAATAGTTACATGTCTTTTAAGTTTATTGTTGCTTAGTTGGTCATTTGTAGAAATGTAGCATGAAGTCAGCAAATGGTGCTAGTGATAGAATGCATCACTCATGTAATCATCTTAATCACATTGCAGAATTTGCTTTGATTAATACTGATTTAATAGGAATACATCTTTTAAAGATAATATTGAAAGATAAATCATTGAAAGAGTAGTGAATTACTGCCTAAATTGTTTCCACCATGTGCAAACCATTTATTTTCTACTGCGAGAACAACTCTTTCTGAAATTTAATATTTTTAACCAGATTTTAACCATTACTCACATGACACTTAACACTACAATAAAACTACTACCAACTAATTTAACTTCAGCACATTAAACTCACATTTAAATAGCAGAATTCACCTTTTAATTTTCAAATTTTCAATTCAAATTTGGAAGCAACAATTAAACTCTGTGCCTGGCAAAAATAAAAGGATATTCTTCTTACAACAAACAGCAAAAAAAGTGCTACATTTAAATGCATGGTATTTTAATTATTATTAAAAACAATTTCAAGTAAAATCCAAATGCTTTTTAAAAGTTAGGAAATGAAGAACTACATTCAGTAGACTTTTCAGCCATGTGCAGTGTGCGTTCCTGTGACGTGTATGTAAACAAATAAATGCCATACCAGATACTTCGTGATCTTCACACTATTTATTCTGAAATTTCCTTTTGTAGACTGTAATTGAATTATGATTAGACACTGATCAGAGAGAATCTGTACTGTTTTGAATTAAGCACACAGAAGAGTGCAGGTCAGTATGGCTGTGGATTAGACACAGAGGACTGTGGGCCAGTATGGCTGTGGATTAGACACAGAGGACTGAGGGTCAGTGTGGCTATGGGCTGGACAGGAAGGACTGCAGGTCAGTCTGGCTGTGGATTAGACACATAGAAGAGTGCAGGTCAGTATGGCTGTGGATTAGATACGAAGGACTGCAGGTCAGTCTTGCTGTGGATTAGATATGAAGGACTACAGGTCAGTATGACTGTGGGCCAATATGGCTGTGGATTAGACACACAGAAGAGTGCAAGTCAGTCTGGCTGTGGATTAGACACAAAGGACTGAGTGTCAGGCCTACAGTACCGAAGAGACCAGCAAAGAGTTTAGGTAGATGATATAGTGCAGCGCTAAACGATACAGGACAAGTTGTGGGACTAAAAGCTGAACTGCTGAAGGCTGTTAATAGCAGTGATGCATAGTGTTTGACAGGAAAGCTGAAATTGTGGTGTCTGCAGTTTGGCTTACTGCATCGTATTAGGTGGCCAAGTGGCTAGGGATGCCGCAGTGTTTAAGTAGCGTGGCATGGTATGGGAGAGGGGTACTGGAGCTACCACTCAAGTTTAGTTGAAGAATTTAAATGTGCTTAGGTGAGTCGTGAGATGATTTTGTCAGGATTGAAAGATGCAGTGGTAAAAGCAGCAGCGCAAATCATAAAAGCAGGAAGGAAGTGGAATCCAAAAGTGGCCGTCCAGGTAGCCAGGAGCTCATTAGATCTAAAGGATGTGATTGGCCAAGTACAATGCGGAAGACCAGGCCTTGGGTCAGGTGATTCATGGAAAGCTTTTAGTAAGGCCACATAACCAGAGAGAAGGCAAAGGATGACTACTTTTATTTGTGAGCAGGAGGCGGCGGGGTGTGCAACAGTAGCGTCACTGCCTGCATTCACACTTCGAGAACAAAACAGGCCTTGTGGGGACCTTCATCACACAACAATATGGTTCCTTATGGGGACCTGTCTCACACATCAATACGATACCTTAAGGGGACCGATTCTGTGTTATAGCTCTCACAGATTCTACTCACACACAGATTGAATGAAAGTGTGTTGTGGGGACGACGTAAGTGTCCAGAATAGAGTGACAATTTACCAAGAAAATAGCCTCAGTGGAGGATAAAATCTGCCCTCCTCATTCCTCTACCTTTACCCTTCCAGGTGCAATACCGTAAACTGACTAGTGTAATAATTCACACTAAAAATCGTCACAAAAAGCTCCTTGCCTTTTTCTATTTGCCTTAAAAAACAACAAAAATAACAAAAACATGACAAAGACAGGCTGTAGAATTATATCAGAAGTGATTAACATCCTTTTACCAGTGAAGAAATGTTGTTTGGACGAGTAGCATCATGCATTTTGGTCTCTGAGTGGAGAGAGGGACAGGAGTCATCTTCTGCCACGTTATTAGCTGCAATACTGGTCGACTGAAAACACATATCATAAGGACAATATGTTAAAATACAAAAAACAGAAGAAACACATGGTCAATTCAAGCTCAATACTGCATAACATGCAAATAAACTGACCACTTGGTCATGTAACATATCTAAGATGAGTTGCCTGGCAACCTAGATCAGACATCAGAGACAAAAATTAAAATGATCATTAAAATACATTGTCCTGTCAAGCCAAGTTCTGTCTGCATTCACACTTCGTGAACAAAACAGGCCTTGTAGGGACCTTCATCACACAACAATACGGTTCCTTATGGGGACCTGTCTCACACATCAATACAATACCTTAAGGGGACCGATTCTGTGTTATAGCTCTCACAGATTCTACTCACACACTGACTGAAGGAAAGTGTGTTGTGGGGACGACGTAAGTGTCCAGAATAGAGTGACAATTTACCAAGAAAATGGCCTCAGTGGAGGATAAAATCTGCCCTCCTCATTCCTCTACCTTTACCCTTCCAGGTGCAATACCGTAAACTGACTAGTGTAATAATTCACACTAAAAATCATCACAAAAAGCTTCTTGCCTTTTCCTATCTGCCTTAAAAAACAACAAAAATAACAAAAACATGACAAAGACAGGCTGTAGAATTATATCAGAAGTGATTAACGTCATTTTACCAGTGAAGAAATGTTGTTTGGACGAGTAGCATCATGCATCTGGGTCTCTGAGTGGAGAGAGGGACAGGAGTCATCCTCTGCCATGTTATTAGCTGCAATACTGGTCGACTGAAAACACATATCATAAGGACAATATGTTAAAATACAAAAAACAGAAGAAACACATGGTCAATTCAAGCTCAATACTGCATAACATGCAAATAAACTGACCACGCTCCAGCAACCACCAAGTGCCTTGAAGCTGTCCCTACACTGAAGTTCTCATGGACTACTAACTATCATCACCAGTAGATTGACCAGAGGAGGATGGGTCACCCCTTGTGAGCCTTGGTTCCTCCCAAGGTTTCTTCCTTAGCTGGGGGAGTTTTTCCTTGCCACTGTCGCCCCTGGCTTGCTCACTTGAGGGTTTTACATTTGTTTTTACATTTCATGTCAAATCTTTGTCTTACTGGAATTCTGTGAAGCTGCTTTGTGACAACCTCAGTTGTGAAAAGCGCTATATAAATAAATTTGATTTGATTTGACTTGGTCACGTAACATATCTAAGATCAATTTTCAAATGAATTTAGATTTGAGTACAACTTTTACTGATTATGAATAGTTCCTGGTTGGACACTGGTACCTGCTGGTTAGTTTTCCTGTTGTGCTCATCAGTCTAAGCCTTTAAATGTACAGGCTGGTTGGAGCTCTTAACATCTCCAGTGGCAGTTGTTTCTTCAGTTACCTGTGAACACATTGTTCATAAATAATTTGCCTTCTGATTTTATAGGGATTGTATTTACTTAATTCTATGCAACATGATGCAGTATTTATTGTGTAATTTAGTCTGTAAACACTTTAAGACTTTTCCACCATAATTTGTAACATGTAAATTTATTATAAAGATATTAAATAAATAAGTCATTATTACTGCTGTGTTCTTTAACATTTAACCAAACCTTCAGTAGCTTCTGAAAACATATGTGACTTTGATTTCCTGTTTAATAATAATAATACATTTTATTTCATAGGTGCCTTTCTGTCACACAAGGACACCTTACTAAGAGTACAAAGTAAACAATAAACATAAATAATACCGAAAAACACACAAGTATACAGTGTTGGGAAAAAATAAACAATGCAACTGAGTCATTTTAAAGAAAAGGCAATCTTAAGCAGGTGGGTTTTGAGTGAAGACTTGAATTGTGGGAGTGAGTTTATGTTCCGTATGTCGGAGGGTAAATTGTTCCAAAGCTGGGGAGCAGAGCGGCTGAAAGCTCTAATTCCCATGGAAGTGAGACGGGCAGGGGGAACAGTCAAGTGAATGGAGGAGGATCTGAGGGTTACAACATGGAGGAGATTGGAAAGATACAGTGGAGACAGATTGTGGATGGCCTTGAATGTTAACAGAATCTTGTAATCAATGCATAACTTGACCAGAAGCCAGTGGAGCTGTTGCAAAACAGGAGTGATGTGGTGGATGGAGGGGGTTCTAGTGATGATACGGGCAACTGAGTTCTGGACCATTTGAAGCTTATGAAGAGATTTGTGGGTAATACCCAAAAGGAGGGAGTTGCAGTAATCAAGGCGGGAAATGACAAGACTGTGGACAAGGATGGCAGTGGTATGGAGAGTAAGGAAGGGGTGGAGACGGTTGATGTTACGAAGATGAAAATAGGCAGACCGGGTAATGTTATTGACATGAGATTGAAAAGAAAGAGTACTGTCGAGGATGACACCCAGACTCTCTACTTGTGGGGAGGGGAGAAAAGAACAATTGTCAATGTTAAGAGAAAAGCTGTCAGTTTTGGATAATGTTGATTTAGTACCAATGAGAAGAACCTCAGTTTTATCGCTGTTGAGTTTAAGTAAATTTGGGGAAAGCCAAGATTTTATTTCCATTAAGCAGTCAGTAAGGGAGGGGGGAGGGAGGTTGGAAGTGGGCTTACAGGCAAGGTAGAGCTGGGTGTCATCTGCGTAACAGTGGAAATTGATGTTGGCCATATTGATATTGAAATATGACCAAGCAGAAGAAGATAAATGATGAAGAGGAGGGGTGACAGGAGTGCGGCTGGAGAGGTATGATTTGAACCAGTTTAGAGGGATCTGAGTGATACCAATGGAGGATAGTCTATTGAGGAGTGTGGGGCGACAGATAGTTTCAAATGCTGCACTCAGGTCCAGGAGGATGAGGATGAAGAGTAAACCAGAATCAGTTGCCATTAGGAGGTCATTGGTGATTTTTATGAGAGCAGTTTCAGTGCTATGGAGAGGGCGGAAGTCAGATTGGAACTGTTCATACAGTTTGTTTTGAGATAGAAGAATATATAGTTGAGACCCTACTATTTTCTCAAGACTTTTGGAAATGAAGGGTAAATTTGAGATTGAAATTGTTAAGATCAGCACCAGGTTTTTTTTTAGAATTGGAGTAATTACAGCAGTTTTAAAGGATGGAGGAACAGTTCCAGTGGAAAGAGAGGAGTGGATGATGGCAGAGATGAGAGAGACTAGAGAAGGAAGACAAGCTTTAACCAAAACTGTGGGGAGAGGGTCGGGCTGACATGTGGATGACTTTGACTTACGGATGATATTTGAGATTTCTGAAGTGGAAGGAAGCTGAAAGAAGGAGAAAGAATGAGCGAGAGGAGGAAGTTCAGAGTTGATACAGGAGATGGGTAGTAAACTGAGATGCTGGTGAATCCTCAGGATCTTATCAACAAAGAATGTCATGAGTGAATTACAGAAAGCAGTAGAACACAGATGAGATGGTAGAGTGTCCGGAGCTTGGGTGATATTCTTATACAGAGAAAAGAGTGATTTGGTATTACCTTCGTTAGCTGAGATAATACCAGTGTAATATGCGGATTTGGTTTGAGTAATACAGTCCTTGTAGCGTAACATATGATCATTGTAGATGTCTTTGTGAACAGTTAGAGCAGTTTTCCGGTGGAGTTGCTCGAGTTGCCGACCTTTGGCTTTCATGAGCCGAAGTTCCGGCGTAAACCAGGGGGCAGAACGAGAGAATGTAACAGACCTGGTTTTCAGCGGAGCGAGGGAGTTGAGTAAAGAATTAAGTCCGGTGTTGTAGTGTGAAACCAGCTCATCAGGGGTGGTTAAGTTATGAGTGTCTATGAGAGAGTAGGTGCTGGAGGAGAGAGAATCCAAATCAATGTCCTTAATATTGAGGAAAGAAATGAGGCGGTGGTGATGATGGTGGGAGTGGATCCAGACAGTTGACACACAGTCGATACAAAAGAGGAGAAGGCAGGAACAGGCACCTGAAAGACTTTCCATTTAATTCACCGATAATTCACCGACATCGCGATATTTCACCGCGAGACCTCCTCCCCGGCCGGTGCTACGGGGTTGGCAGATGTAAACAAACCCCGTAGTAGGAATGGATTGATTAAGTTGGGAGAAGTCATTGGGTTGCTGCCAAGTTTCAGTTAAGCAAAGGAAATCCATTTTTCGGTCAATGAGGAGATCCTGAATGAGATGTCCCTTGCTCATGAGTGAGCGGATGTTGAGCAGACCGAAGTTGACGGTGGAGTTATCACATTTGGCCGGAGTGTTAGCCGACCGGGCTAGGTGGGCTAGCACACTATGTTCAGCGACCCGGCAAGTGTGACGTGAGGGTCGACGAGAAGTGGACCAGATGGATGTTATTGTTTTCGTTGTGTCTTGGTGATAAGTTCGGTGAGATCTGCGGTGGACCTATCTCCAGCGTGGCAGGCAAGTTATGTCCGGATGGGGCAGTAATGAAGCCGGCAGAAGTGCAGACAGGTGGTGAAAACGCAGCCGGAGAAGCTCGATAACAGAGTAGTGCAGCAGACCCACCAAGGTTTGATGAGTCAATGCCAAAAGAGCCCAGAGAAGCACCGACCAGATATGAATCTTGCCGATTAACATTGTCGGGCAGCTTGGACAGGTGAGCAGAGGCAGGAGGGTCTTGATGGCCCGAGCAGAACAGGTAAGAAATAGTTCGTATACTCCAGTCAATGGTGTTGGGTAAATCGTTGATCTTGTTAAAAGACGATGGTTGATACTGTCTGATAAGAACAATCGCAAAGTCCTTTAGTCCGCTAAGCTAGACAACTACAAGTCTTAAAATTACCGGCGAGCAATGGCAGCAAACCGCACCAGCGTTCACTCTGTCCAGTTGCCAGATGTTCCCAGATCTAATCCCTGTTTGTGTTGCGTTTCCTGTGTTAGATGATTGTTGTTTAACTCTGTGTCACTTAAAGTTGCAATCTGTGATCAGCCCCTAAGACAATCTTATACCACCTCATTGAAATTCTTTCTTTAAGTGTCTTAATTTTTATTCTTATTGTGCATTTAATTGAAAGTGTACGATTAATTAAACTATAAATTTGTAATAGTTTCAAATTTGAATCCATTGAACTACAATGTCTCATACATTCAATACATAGTGCAACACTGAGACATATGGTACACTGTGTACTATGCAACATACTTCGCCATGGGCAGTCTTCACCTCCATAGTCATAAGTGACGTCGTCTCCTCCTTTAATGTCATTCCCGGCAAAAAAAAAAAACAAAGGTGTGCATTCCCATTCTGGTCAATTTTCTTCATCCTGCAGTTTGGACGTCCAAATGATCCATCTCCTCTACAGGCATCATTACTTATAAAGATAGAAACATAAAACAACTGTAACCCCTTTAAATAACAGATGAGAATCAAATGTAAAACAAAATCATCAAAGTCATATGATATTGTGTTATTAAAAACCCATGGGGTTGTCTACCTTGCAGCATGGAAATCATACCCTGAGGGTCTGACACCTCTGTTCTTTAATGGCTGTATAGTCTAGCTCCTGACTTATCTATCATGTCCGCCTTAAACACTTCAGGGTCACTATCTATTCAGCATATAGCTGTGAAGTAAACTATGGAAGTTTCTGTTCTTGCTCTTAAAAGCGTAGTGAAATAAATAACACTGAAACTGAATTACATAATCAACATTGTCTACTCAGAAAACAGAAACTAAACTGTTAAATATCTTGTGCAATGCTAGCTAACGTTAGCTTTAAAGGTAGCACAGTTTCATCGCCCATAGCTGCCTGAAGCGAACTTATATCAGCTTTTCTTTATAAAACCTCGAGGCTGAAATGGCGTCCTATCAACCCGTTTGGTTCGAATTCTTCCGTTCCACCTTAAACGGGCACAGCTTACTTTAAATGTCTATGCTTGATATGCTCCATGTTTAATTTCTTTGAATGTAAGCGTGGAAAGGTTTGTAGTTTTATGTGTTAACTATTCAAACGGCGCGACATAACTGCACCTTAATTTATATTTAACAGAAAAATTCGAACAAAAAGCGAGTTAACAGGGCGCCATTTTCAGCCTCGAGCTCGGAGCAGGACTGGCCTTTAATCCCTGAGGCGTCATACCGTTCTAAACAGCGCCTAAATACTCCACTGTTTTTTATTTAGTGTATTTAACAGAGGCAGCGGACACTTACTGGACACCTTTCAGCACCTCACCGCCCCGCTGTGCTCTGACGGAGGTTTAGAAATCTAACTCGCTCCCTGGTTAATTGTGAAGGGACAGTCGTCGTCCGGCGCTGATTCAAATTAAAAGCCTCCAACACAATCCGCAGTCACGCAGAAAAATAGTGTTTCATATTTTAGTGTTAGTTTAAATGTAAACATTTGCAATTTAAACACATTTACAGACTTTTGATTTAAGTATTTAACAAGAAAAAATATATATATATTATATAAAATATAACAAAAATATAAAATATATATATATTTTTTTCTTGTTAAATACTTAAATCAAAAGTCTGTAAATGTGTTTAAATTGCAAATGTTTACATTTAAACTAACACTAAAATATGAAACAATATTTTTTAAATTAAATTTATGATGTTTGTTTTTGTTTATTTAATCCCAGTCCACTCCCTCCCTCCTCACTTTCTTCTTTTTTTTCACTCCCTTCGTCTTCACTCCCTCACTTAAACCATATACCAAGGGCAATGTTGTAGGGTAAAGATATTGCAGTGGCTTTTTAATTTACATAAACCCCTTCACATTGATTTGTGTGCTACTATATAATATTAGTCATAATATTACTAAAGCTAGCTAGTTGGAAAATTTCGTAAAAAATATCTAACTATTCATTCATTATTCATTCATTAATTATCTGTAACCGCTTATCCAGTTCAGGGTCGCGGTGGGTCCAGAGCCTACCTGATCTTGAAAATTAATTAGAGCTAACTAACTAAATCTGAGTTCTGAAAACTGGTTATAATGTTTATGTGCTTACCTTGTGCTTTACTTTCGCTCCTCTGCACTTGCTCTTAGCTCCTTAGATGGCATTCCCTGCAAATAATCTTCTTTCTTGTCCATCAAATTAATTGCCATGTTTTACACTGAAAATGTCTTCTGTCCCGATGAAATCATTCCTAATGGGGATCCGGAAGTGGGTGGTACCCAACCATATATGTAAGAAGTGTGTTTTCAGAGCATAGAGTGCAATGACAATGGGGACCTATAAGGGAGCGCTACCACACACTCACACTGACGGATAAACATGTGTTACGGGCCAACTCTAAAAACCACACAGGGACACTGTGGGCAGCTCCTACATTCGTTTAAAAGGGTTTTCCTTTTGGGGACCTGATTTTTGGTCCCCATACCGCAAGAGGTCCCCATGACGTGACTGTGTAAACAGTTTTTTGTCCCCATACAGTGGGGTTTACCAGAACACACACACACACACACAATAGTGATAAGGAGACGTGAACACATACTAGTGACTAAGTGCAGTGAATGTTTACACACACCCCCGGGGCGATGGGCGGTTGCTGTAAGTCCTAGATCCTTTAGGACACTGGACACTGTCTGTCCTCATGGTACAATGTCAAACAAGTTTCCCCATTAGCGCCGATCCCCAGCGCCGTTTGCAACGGTGACGGACGCCATCGGCATGCGGACGAGATGAGAGCGGGGCCTCCAATCTCCTCTCCCTGGAATCGTCCGTGATTCCGTCCGCTCCGGTGGCGTATCAATAACTCTGCACTCTTATTACTCCGCCGCAGATTGGGTGATGCACTCTTAGGTGGGGGCGTATTGGCGTTTGGATATATTAGCTACTACAGGAGAAATCTATATTGATGAGTGTGTAGCTCCGCCGGGACGCAGGCAATCCGATCCGATCCGATCCAATCCGGCTCTATATTGAGTTCCGGAATCACTTCTGTAATATTGTCTTTGGCAAGTAGGCTGTGGAGTGGGAGATATATATTTTTTCTCTCTCGTTTTACGGATATAACACCATCTTTTAGAGAGCAGCTCATATTACGACTGCGGGGGATATTTCACAGCTGCACTTCTGCTTTCCTTCTTCTGCTACTTCACCTTAAAAACTCTCCTGCTTTTTCTCCCTGATGCTGAAGACGAAGGGAATGGTTCTCAAATCATATCCACACCGAGACAATTACTGTCTCAAACCATAAAGTCAGGGACAGACGACTCTCCTGACTTTCGGAAACATCACCCAACTACAGCCTCGGATACACTCCGCAACGTTTAGACTGAGGGCAGGTTATAAACAGACTGGGTCTCTCACACCACGCCACTGAGGTTTGGACGGAATGTCTGAGTGGCAAGGCGTCCGGGTTTTGAGTGGAGAGTCCGGTTTTTCAGCTCTCAGTTCTCCCTCAAACAACGACGTCTGGGCGGATGATTACAGCCCTCCTTTTTGAAGCCTACTTAAACTTCTCACTCTGGCTCAGTCTCATATAAGTCTCATATAAGTGCACAGCTGTGTTTTACAAAAAGATTAAAAATCCTGATGTTTTCGTCTACAGTAGGGTGTGTGTGTGAGGAGCTGGAAACCTGCCTCTCGCTGAAAAGACGCAGATCACAATTAGATCTTAAACTTTATTCTACAAACTTCACTCAAGTTTAATCACAAAAACAAACCTGAGCAGCCGAAGTAAAGTGTTAAACATTTTATAAAGTCTAGAAAAACCAAGAATATACAGGAATCCCACAGTTTTTCTTTGATTCCTATAAAGACACGTTTACACACAGGGAACAGTGGGCATATCTTTCTCAAAATATTATGATTTTAATCTCAAAATAAGTGTGTCACTGTGGCACAGCAGGTAGTGAGGAGTTTGATGTGTTCTCCCAGTGTCCGCATGGGTTTCCTCACACGGGAACACTAACGAGAGGGCAGGGCTAAGGCGGGACAAAGGCGGACACACTTCGCACTTCATCCTGTCGTACATGGCCCTGAGAACCTCACCCCTCCTTCGGTGATTTTAGTTCCATACGAAAACAGGAGAACACACCGTCCAGAGAGAGGACACCTCTGCAGTCTCAGAGGCTTTGTGCAGTTGTCTACGTTCAGGAGGCAGAACTGAAACAGTCAGACTCTTGATTAAAGGCAAGGGAAATATAGTCTGATGTGTGCTGTGTATCCACCGCGGCAGCTCTATTTCAGCTGGGTTTATTCTGCGGAAAATGGCAAGGTCGGACCGGCCCATAAAGTCGGATACGGCGGTAATTAGCGAGCCCTCCTGGTTCAGGTGGCCGCTTTATTGTTTTTTAAATTGAGGAGTATTCACTGCCCCTCATTTCATTCTCTCTCTCTCTCTCTCTCTCTCTCTCTCTCTCTCTCTCTCTCCTCATTAACGGGTGAACAATGCGGGCAGATGCCAGACGCCTCTCAAAGGAAACATATAACTTCATTAGAAAAGAAATGAGCAAAGGAGTAAAGAAAGGGGCGACCTAATTCTTTCAGTGAAGTGAGGATACGTCCGTCACCATTCAGCAGAAGAGAGAGAGAGAGAGAGAGAGAGAGAGAGAGAGAGAGAGAGAGAGGTGTGTGTATGAGAGGAGTGACCCCAGTTAATTGAAACACTGTTTTTTGTGTCATTCACATGAATGGGAGTTTAAACAGCTGTCAGACAGCGATAGAGAGAGAGGAAGGGGGGAGGGCGGGAGGGAGGGAGAGAGAGAGAGGGAGGGATGGAGGGAGGGAGCCGTGCACGTTAACAGCTCCTTTATTTTAATTAGTGAAGTGAGATTCGAGTCATTGTGTCTCTGAAGGAAAGATAAGTAGCGTCCAGGAGGAGAATGGAGAGGAGAAGAGTGAAAAAGAGGGAGGGGGAGGTGAAAGAGGAGAAGAAAGAGCGAAGGGGGGAGAGAGGGGGAAGAGAAGGAGATAAAACAGGAAAGCGAGGAGAGGAGAGGAGGAGAGAAAAAGCAAAGGCAAAGGTGTATATGTGAATGTATGCATGCGTGGGGGTGGTGTTTCAGAGTTTGTGTGTGTGTGTGTGTGTGTGTGTGTGTGTGTGTCTGTGTGTGTTCTCTGCTGGAAGTTCTCCACACGGTTCTCAAGAGAGAGGTCGTGGAAAGAGGACGTCATCTACACGTCCTGACCTTTACTGACCCCTCTGACACCTACGAGCGAACGAGAGAGAGACAGAGAGAGAGAGAGAGAGAGAGAGAGAGAGAGAGAGAGAGAGAGAGAGAGAGGAGGGATCAGAGAGCAGGACGGTCATTTACACTTCCTGACCTTTAGTGACCCCCCAGAGAGCGGCGTGTGGCGCAGACGGAGTGAATTTAAAAATGAAAACAGAGTCCAGTGAAGTTTAAAAGGTGGCAAATCACTGTAATCCACCGGGTTATTATTGACCCCTTCAGTCTGAGAGAGAGAGAGAGAGAGAGAGAGGGAGAAAAAACAGAAAGAGGGAGAGAGAGAGAAACAGAGAGAGAGAGAGAAGCAGAGAAAGAGGGAGAGAGAGAGATAGAGAGAGAAACAGAGAAAGAGGGAGAGAGAGAGAGAGAAAAAGAGAGAGAGAGAGAGAGAGAGAGAGAGAGAGAGAGAGAGGGAGAGAGAGATAGAGAGAGAGAAACAGAGAAAGAGGGGAGAGAGAGAGAGAGAGAGAGAGAAACAGAGAAAAACAGACAGAGGGATAGAGAAACAGAGAAAGGGAGAGAGAGAGAGAATCAGACAGAGGGAGAGAGGGAGAAACAGAGAGAGAGAGAGAAAGACAGAGGGAGAGAGGGAGAGAGTTTATAGTCTGTTTATACGACTAAGAGCGTTATTACACGATGGGTTGCAGTCATAATCCTCCAATAAGAGCGTCCGGATTAGCATGCTATTATCATATTACTATGAATGGGGGGCCATCAAGGGTCGCGGCCTGAGTCTCAGAGAGACACGTCCCTCTTGTTACTTATCGTTCTATAACAACAAACTAGAAATAAAATGTTTTTTCAGCGTCCACATATTTGAAAAGTAGCCCCTTTAAGGTTTCCGAGGGATGTTTGTTATGTCTCCAGGATGAAAAACGAGGAGTTGCGTAAGTGTTTTTTGGCGCAAGTGAGTTAAAGTTACAGCTTCAAAATCATTGTGATGCTACACTGAGCTGCAACAGGGAGAATAGAGCCCCTGTCTTTGCTACTCCTGGCTCAGCACTGCAGAAACTGCACTATGTAACCTCTGGAGGAAGGTAGGAAACCACCCCTCCCTCTGTCCCCCGACTGCTCCTTGATTTAAAGACTGTGCTGTGAAGGTGAATTCCATCCATCCATTATCTGTACCGCTTATCCAATTTAGGGTCGCGGGGGGTCCAGAGCCTACCTGGAATCACTGGGCGCAAGGCGGGAACACACCCTGGAGGGGACGCCAGTCCTTCACAGGGCAACACAGACACACACACATTCACTCACACACTCATACCTAGGGACACTTTCTGCAACGTGTGTTTTTGGACTGTGGGGGGAAACCGGAGCACCCGGAGGAAACCCACGCGGACACAGGGAGAACACACCAACTCCTCACAGACAGTCACCCGGAGCGGGAATCGAACCCCCAACCTCCAGGCCCCTGGAGCTGTGTGACTGCGACACTACCTGCTGCGCCACCGTGCCGCCCGTGAAGTTGAATTACACTCCTTTAATGTTGAGGCTGATTTTAATGCCCTTGTTGTAAATGTAAACGTTTTAGACAAAAACTGAACCCAAAGTATGACTTGTTTCCTGACGTTAGCGCAGTCCTCGTGTTCCTGCAGCGTGTAGCGTCCAGCGCAGAAGCCCAAACTGTCTGTTAACCATTTAATAAAAGTCGGATATTGAAATGGCCACAGATTACAGCCCTGATGGTTATTCCGAGGCTTCGCCGCTCAAATCCAAAAATCCCCAGGCTTTCCGTCTCTTTTTTTTTTGCGAGGCTAATAAAAGCCAGGCTGGGATTTCGGAGGCTCGTGCTGTGTGGTTATTAGCTTGGTTGTCGGAGGCAGGATGACACAGTGCTGGACGGTTAGCTGGCTAACAGCCTCGCTCACCGCTCCCAGATGGTGCTCCATTGTCTCAGCTCAGTGCCACTGCCTCATTAGGGAGAGAAAAACAGCGCTCGGACCTGGAGCCCGCCGCCTCGCATGGATCAGACGATCCACACCATCTGGCCCTGAGAGACCACACACACACACACACACAACAGGGATAAGACCATGTCCCAAACCTGACACTGAGTCCTTTACTGCAGTTTGCAACAGGAGAAAGAGTAGAGTTCCACTAGCAAGAGCCAAGATAGTGCTGCTGGGGGTTTGGGGCCACCCCACCGGGCCCAGTCTTGTGGGGCACATTTTCAGGGTTGGCATGGACACTGGGCCCAGGGTGGTGGTCTGAAAATGTAACACACAAGACTTGACAGATAGAGAGAGAGAGAGAGAGAGAGAGAGAGAGAGAGAGAGAGAGAGAGAGCGAGAGAGAGAATGATGCTCTACAACTGTCATTTTATAACAAAAACTCTCTCTCTGTTTCTTGCCCATTGCCATTTTCCCTTGCCCCTACTACTCCATGTTGCCTAGGGGTAGGGGAGAGGTAGGGGTTGGCGAGTCGGGGTCTCAGTTCTTGTTGTGATAGAGAGGTGGGGTGAAGTGTGAGGGCAGCATGGCTCTTCAAACTGAGATTGTTCAGTCTCCTTTAAACTCTATGAGCCCTTTAAACTCTATGTATTCTCTGAGTTTAATGTAGTGTCAGTGGATTATGGCCTTTACTTCAGAACAAGTGGAAAACAGCACGAGGAGCAGCTGAGGTCTCTGGAGTTAACTGTAAATTTACACTTCCACCTTAAACAGTGAAGCAATTACACTCTAGCGTTTGATGCTACAGCTACATTTAAGGTGGAAGTGAAGGTTTGAACAGAACTCTGCAGAATGAGAATCTGAGCTGAGCTCCATGTCACAGAAGAGTGAGGAGAGGGGGTAATCTCTGAGTGTGGAACTTTTCTGAAGGAGAATGGGGCTCTAAATGTAACTAAAGTCCAGCAGCTCCTCTGATATCACTGCAGACTGGTGCAGAGCTGCTACAGAGACCTTTAGGGTTGAGGTGTACTTGCTTTTAACAAAGTATTCTGTGTCCGTGTTGCGTGAAAGTGCTCGCACGTTGGTTGTGCACGTCCTCAGAATATAAACACTATTCGTTTGCAAGGTGACACCTAAACAATAGGGGGCAGTGCGGGTGATTAACAGCATCACAGTGGCGGAAGGTTTTAAAGAAGTTCTGTGTCAGAGCAACGTCTGCAATTACCCACATCTTTCTCAGGTCTGCCCTCTAGTGGAAGCCTCCAGTTACAAACGTAGCATACAGGTGAATATGTGAACAGTTACAGTGTCCAGCTGTGATCCTGCTTTCAAAGTCCAGGCTGCAGTAAGGAGATGTGGGGGAGGTTCCAGTGGACGTACGGTCGTTATAAACCCGTGGCGAGAGCTGGGGAGGTGAAGGTGACGTGGCTGCGTCCTTCGATGCTAATTGCTTTGTTTACAGCCACGGCGCAGGGCTCCTGTCGGAGGCAGAAGTTTCAGGGTTGGGTTTCATTAAAATTTCATTAAACACAAACCTGAACTTTGTGTAAGCCGTTGTGCGGCTTGTGAGCGTGTTATTGTGGGTTTTTCTGGGGCGAGATCCTTGCGTTTCAGGAACAGAAAGTTTCCGACTCTGCGAGGAAAGCAGGTTGCTATGACAGCGAGGCTTTGATTCGGCGGCTAAAGTTTAGAGCCGGAACAATGATAATCGATAAAGGTACGTGAGCACAAAAGAGCCCAACACATGGAGCACAGTCACGGGGAAAGTCTTAGAGCAGCCGTGTGTGTGTGTGTGTGTGTGTGAGAGAGAGAGAGAGAGGATAAATCCCAGCGGCTCTAGGCTCCAGATGCAAATTGTATTTCCTGCTATTGTTTTTCAGGAGCCCATTTTTCTCCAAGCTGTAGCTGTCGACTCAGCGCTTTATCAGCCTACAGGAACTCAGTGTGTGTGTGTGTTATCTGCCTTATCTGTGGCATGGCCTTGACCCTTTGCATAATACCCACCCCAAACCCCCAGATTACTCGCATCCAGATCATAGAGTAGTGTAAATATTTTCTCACTGAAGAGCTGAGGGCCAAACAGCAGCAGTGGTCTTCCCTAGGACCCCCACAGAGCAGGTGTGATGTGGTGGTGGGTCATTCTCAGCGCTGCAGTGACACTGACATGGTGGTGGTGTGTTAGTGTGTGTTGTGCTGGTGTAGAGTGGATCAGACACAGCAGTGCTGCTGGAGTTTTTAACCCCTCAGTGTCTGGACTGAGAACAGTCCAGACACCGAGGGGTTTAAAAACTCCAGTTTTCTCAGTCAGAAACACAGGATAAAACGAGCCGCTCTGATTCTGCTCCGCTTCTGACGTCAAGTACAGAGACTTTAGAATGGCCCCGCCCCCTCGTCTGAGTCTGTCCAATCACAGCGCTGGACCCGTGTTTATGTGAGAGCGCAAAGACGAGGTTAAACTCAGCAAAACAGACACAACGAGCGCGGAGAAATAAGAGCACTGAGTAAAAACAGAGAAGAAAGAGAACAGAGTGAAAACGGCTAAAAACCAGAGCTTCTGCTCCTCGCTCCTCACTGCTGTGCGCTGGGGGTCGGGGTGAACAGCGAGCGGCTCATTATCATTTAAAGGAACAGGTGCTGAAAGCGGGCGTTCTGAACAGGACTGTTTACACAGGGGGAGAACACTGCTGTGGGGCTCGTGGGGTTTTAAGGAGGGGATATATCTGTTGTTTTGCTTGTACTGCTTTTGGTTTCCAAGTGTGGGTGCTCTTGATCTGATGCAAAAAGGCAGCGAAATGACTTATAGGAGGCATGTGTGTGTGTGTGTGGAGGCTTTTCTGGCGTAATGGCAGCGAAGGCCGATGGCTTTTACGGCAGTAGCAGTCTGTAAGCCCCCCGCTGAGCCGGCCCTGTAATGAAGGCATTAATATTCTGTTCAATATTTATGTATTTGCTATCTCAGAGAGCGCATCACATCTGTATGGAGACGAGGGCAGCCCAGCTCCTCCGGGACGTAAATAAATCAATTTTGGTAATGAATAGCTCAACGTGCTCGCGTTCCTCCGCTGAGCGGCCACTGGAGAACCCGCATAATGCTCTTAGAGCCCGGAGAGAATGGAGAGAACCCTTCCCCTGGTCTCTGTGTTGAATAGGAACGTGTCCCCTGGGGAAGTCAATAAGGAAAGAGGCCAGTGCTGAGACTGTCTCATGGAAATCGTTTGGATGTGGACCTGTAATGGACAGAAAGACCAAGTGAGTCCAGTGTCCACTGGGTTAGGGTTAGTGTGGAGCTGCAGGAAAACCACAGCTAACTCAACTGGAGGGTCTTTATGATCTGACCACATGGTCAGAATGTGAAATCTTTACAAGAGCAAGTGAGAACAGAAGCTTTCTCACACAGGATCAATAGCAGCAGACCCTCGTTCAGATCTGGAGAACTGAAGCTCTCTCTGGTTTGTTTCTGTTCAGAAGCTCTGTCTTTTAAGGTGGAGCGGTGTGTGTGAGTAAGAAGTGAATGTATCTTTTAAGGTGGAGAGGTGTGTGTGAGTAAGAAGTGACTGTATCTTTTAAGGTGGAGCGGTGTGTGTGAGTAAGAAGCGACTATCTTTTAAGGTGGAGCGGTGAGTGTGAGTAAGAAGGGACTGTATATTTTAATGTGGAGCGGTGTGTGTGAGTAAGAATGGACTGTATCTTTTAAGGTGGAGCAGTGTGTATGAGTAAGAAGCGACTGTATCTTGTTGGTGTCTGAAGTGTAAATTGTCTGTAAGTGTTTATTCACTGTTTGAATTCCCACAGAAACTCATGTGTAACTCGAACTGTTTAGTTTTGTAGCACTTTCCCTCTGTGTTTACTTTCATGCAGTTAGCGCTCTCCTGAATTTAGAGTCAGTTCCACCTTAAGTAATGTAACTGTAATGGCAAAAATAAGTCAGTGTTACCCCCCTATGGAGCAGGAATAGAGACACATCGTCATCTCGGTTGGTGCTTTTCAGCGTTTGGAGTCTCTCCGTTGTCTAAAAACATCCAGATGCCGATTCTCTGCCGTGAGCAGAGAGAGAGAAAGCCTAGCACCGGACCTAGACACTTTGTTTTTTTACCCATTTACAGACACTGGGGCTTCGTAAACACATTAGAGCGGTTTCCGGAGCAAACCCACTGCAGAGCAGCACATGGAGAGGACACACACTCAGAGCTTTATACACAGGGCTTTATGATTACAATCATTCTGTTAATTGTGTTGCCAGGGTTTAACTGGCTCGAGGGTCCTACTGGTTTGCTTCTGCTAACAGAGGGCTCCTGCAGAAACCAGGGGACACTCAACCCTTACACACATATAGACTTTAACACCACTGCTGTACCTTTAAAAGTATGTTACACTGTTGCAGCTTCAGTGACAGTAATGTAACCTCACCCGGGGTGATTTAAGGAACTGTGTTTGTAGAAGAGCCATTTTCGCTTACTGACTGACCGACTGAACACACTCTGTTTGTGTGTGTTTCTGGGGCTGTGTTTGACGTGACACTATGCGCGTTCCCTGAGTGTGTGTCTTTGTGGTGGAGAGACATTTTGTGGTGTTAGTGTGTTTATAAACCTCCACAGAGCTGCACACAGCCACATTAAACCTCACATGTTTGAACCTGTTTCACTGAATAAATAAGTAACTGTTAACTCTTAAATCAACAAACCGTTCTTGGTCTTTGTTCTTTTGGTGGGAGATCGTCTAGTGTTTATCTTTAAAGAAAATGAAGAAGAAAAACACTAATGATGTTGTTATATTTTATGAACAGAACTTTGTGCTCCTTTTTTCATTTCTGCCTTTATTACCTGCTCCATATTTTCTGTAAAACACAAGGATCACAGAATAAACACCAGACATTGATATGAAGCACCAAAGCTCAGTCATGAGGTGAAAATACCTCATCAACATCTTCTAAAATAATTAAACTGCAGAATCTTTTAAATACATACAGCGATGGATTGACTTACGAGTTTAATTCGTTCTGTGACTGAGCTCTAATTCAGTTTGCTCGTGAATCAAATTAAATTTCCCATTTAAAGTGATGTGAATGGATGAACGGTTACAGATAATGAATGAATGAATGAAAAATTATTTAAAATTGTATTAATCCGTTCCAGCCCTAAAAATCCACACCATTTTTGTTACGTGTTTTAAATGAGAAAATGTATTTTATAAATAACAAATAATGTATAGACAATGATATATAATAAAAGAGAAGGTAAAGAAAAAAAACTGTTTTTTTTCAGAGGAATGTGGTGGTGGAGGAGGTTGGGGGAGATTTTATTTTCGTGCTCTATCTATTAACTTCACTTACTCGCTACACACTTAATGCTACAATGCTACAGAAAAACAGCGATATGACAGATAACCAAGTGAACTGAATGCTCACTGGACCACCTAGTGGTGGGGGGGCGTACGCTCACTCACTCGTAACTCAGATCTCAGCTCGCTTCATAACGCAAAAAATCGACCAAGCGATGGCACGTATCTCAGAAAATTCGGACGTTTATTCATTCGTAGGGCGGCACGGTGTGTTCTCCCTGTGTCCGCGTGGGTTTCCTCCGGGTGACTGTCTGTGAGGAGTGTGGTGTGTTCTCTCTGTGTCTGCGTGGGTTTCCTCCGGGTGACTGTCTGTGAGGAGTGTGGTGTGTTCTCTATGTGTCCGCGTGGGTTTCCTCCGGGTGACTGTCTGTGAGGAGTGTGGTGTGTTCTCCCTGTGTCTGCGTGGGTTTCCTCCCACAGTCCAAAAACGTTGGTAGGTGGATTGGCGACTCAAAAGTGTCCGTAGGTGTGTGTGAGTGAATGTGTGAGTGTTTGTTGCCCTGTGAAGGACTGGCGCCCCTTCCAGTGTGTATTCCCACCTTGTGCCCAATGATTCCAGGTAGGCTCTGGACCCACCGCGACCCTGAACTGGATAAGGGTTACAGATAATGAATGAATGAATTCATTCATTCGTAAATCAAGGGTTCACAGCATTAAATAAACATTTAAAGCTGTTTTAAATTTATTACAGTTTTCCCCAATGATTTAAACACATTTCTAGAAACTTGACTGAGTTCATCAAGACACTAAACACAAACTCAGTTTATTATTTTGTCAAAAGCCACAAATCTCTGGCAAAATGAAACACAGCCCTGAGAACCGTGTCCTCTCTCCTCTCCTCAGAACTGACCCCTTTCACTAAAACACCACACACAGCTGTTACACTTATCTCTTACAGAGCATCAGATACACACTGATACGACACACTCACAACACTGCCATCAAACGTGGAGATGGATGCTTCAGCTTAATGAGGCCATGTTACACATTTAAATGCACATGAGGGTGTGGAAAAGTGATTTTTTTCTCTTAATTTGGTGAAGTGTAGGGTTCTTTGTCCCACTCGTGTAAGTCACTTGAACCCTCTTTTTTGCTCTTTACAAATGATCACAGCCTCCTCCCGGTATTGAATGTGTACAGGTGCTACATGCCTGAGACTAGCTGGGAGTCGGGGAGCTGAAGGGTGGAGGCCAGTGTTTGCAGGCGACCCGTTTCCTAAACGATGCAGTGTGTGTTTAGAGATGTGTAAAGCTGTGAGTTTGTGTGAATTGTTCTTGGAGCAGGTCAGAGTCGTGCTATTGACACATGAACCTCAGGTTTTCAGAATTGTGTTTCAGAATAGTCCCATTTTTTGTGTCTGCAGTGGAGACATACTGTAACTTTAGAGGCCTTTAGAGGGTTAAAGGTGCTGTGTGTCCGGTGCGGACCTCCAGGGGGCGCTGCTCTGGCTCTAATGAGCTGCTGCTTGGCTGGGGTCTGATCTGAACGCTGTTATTAGAGCAGATCACATGTAAAACCATCAGGATCAATCAGCTCCATCTGCATTAATCCATACACACACAGAGGAACAGAGAGGGAGAGAGAGATGGAGGAAGGAATGTAAAGCCCTTAATCAGTAAAATGTGGACAGTAGAGTGAGAACAGAAAAATATCCACTCTCTTCTTCTTCTTATTATTATTATTATTAATAACAAGTGAAGTTATGCTAATAACATAATTTTGGGAGTAGGGCCACGCCCGAACTCCTCCTCTCAGCCCTATATATACCCTGCAAATTCACGTCATTTCTGCGACAGACAAACTCGCCTCATTTAGTTCAGGAGACGGATCTTGACTCGACTGCTTCACGACGTCAGCTTGCTCCTCCGCACTGAGTCATTCCTGCTGATATTCGGAGCCGTGTTCGGCCTTTATCAAGCCCACTGAGCCTCCTGTTTTAAACTCGCTCCTGCTAAACAGCTATGGGACTGCCCGGTATCTGAAGTAACGTACGGCCGTTGTCACGCCTGCAACCGCTTCAACTGTTCTATGCTCTGCTGTCTTACCCGCTCTGGATCGGTGCTCTGTTCTTCTGTTTCTCCTCCCGCTGCATTCGGCCTCCCGAGTGACCCCCCGCATATCCCTCCGATGCTGGCGAAAGGCTTCGAGCCTCCCCTTATCTTCATCTTCGGCTACGCTGCTACGGGACTGCCCCGTGTTTTGGGGAACGCAAATCTACCGTCGTCACGGCTGCGGCTCCACATCTACGAGCTCTACAGCGCCTTGAGACTCCCATTTCCTGCTCTCCGGCAGAACAGCCTCGGCGTTCCAGCAACGTGCTCCGAAACAATGGCGTCGCTCACTCAGCTAAAGAGAGAAAAACCTGTCTGCTGGTGTAAGGATCCCCTGCGCAGCAATGCGATGATATCACAACCGTCTATCTCCGACGCCCCCTGCTGGAGTATCCTTCGTCTTCCCGTTACCCTTTCTGGTCGTGTCTAAGCTGGAGACATTAGCCTCAATGTCTTTGCTGTCTCACAGGTCGGTGCCTTAGAGGGCTGTTTTGATAATAATATAATTATCTGAGCTGAATTGGATAATGGCTTAGAATCTGCATTATTTATGCACATCTCCCATGCAGTAGTTTACCTACACTGCTTGCCAAACTGGTCCTATCTGAAATGTTTGGGAAGAAAAAATAAATAAATAAAAAAAGAGCAAAGCAGGCAGCATGTTTAAGCCTCCATTCCAAACTGGCTCCTCTTTCCATCTGAACACTTCCTTGATTGACAGCATCGCACCCATTTAGACAGCCCTCCGAGTTCATTTCATTCTCTCTTATCCTCTCTACGCATCATCCCACCCCTCCCCCTTTTTCTTCCTCTACATCTGTCTCTATGCATCATCCCACCCCTCCCTTTATCATCCCACCCCTCCCCCTTTTTCTTTCTCTACATCTGTCTCTACGCATCATCCCTCCCCTCCCTTCATCATCCCACCTCTTCCCCTGTTGCAGCCGCAGCTGCATGCCTCAGACCTTCTAGCTCGCACACCTCTATAGGTGCTGCGGCGGGCCTGTCTCCTGTCCAGCGCTCTGACCACTCGACGCGGTCTACTCATCGTAGGTCTACTCTACGCATCATCCCACCCCCCCCTTCATCTTCCCACTTTTTCCCCATTGCAGCCGCAGCTGTATGCCTCAGACCTTCTAGCCCACACCCCTCTATAGGTGCTGCGGTGGGCCTGTCTCCTGTCCAGCGCTCTGACCACTTGACGCGGTCTACTCTTCGTAGGTCTACTCTACGCATCACCCCTCCCTTCATCTTCCCACTTTTTTCCCATTGCAGCCGCAGCTGTATGCCTCAGACCTTCTAGCCCTCACCCCTCTATAGGTGCTGCAGCGGGCCTGTCTCCTGTCCAGCACTCTGGGCACTCGATGCGTTCTTCTCACTGCATGGCTTCTTGGATTTGCATCTGTCCCGCACCCCGCCTCTTCCTTTACAGCACACCTTCTCTCCTGATGTGGACCTTCATCCTAATCCCCTTCCCCTCGTGGTTTTGCTGCATCCTGCCTCTTCCTTTACAGCCCTCCTCTCTCATGCCACAGACCTTCGTCCCAACCCCATTGCTTTGCGGCCGCACCGTTCCAGCTTATGCTCTCTCCCTAGGTTACCTTGGACCAACACTTGATGCCACCTAGGGCACCTGTTATTTCAACACCCTCTAGGCATCTTCGTTATCTTGTAGTCAACTTTCTACATTGCCACCTTGCTTGAGCACCTCGGCACTTTTTGGATTTTCCTCTTCCAGAGTTTTCTCCCGTGTGACAAAATGCCTTCTTTCTATCTCGCTTTTCTGCGGTGCTGACCTTTTTGGGCTTCTTAACTGGCCTCATCTGTCATCCCTCTAGATCCCCATTCCGTTCTCGATTCTCTCTATGCCATTGGAAAGGCACCACCAGGGCACACCTGCCAATGAAGAATATCTCGCTTTATTAACACTGCCCCTCTGTAGTACTTGACTTCAAGGCTACTAATCCACATTCCACCCATTATTGCCAGCCTCAGACCCCTCACTATTACCCAATCACCATCAATTAC
Organism: Hoplias malabaricus; assembly: GCF_029633855.1. NCBI lineage: Eukaryota > Metazoa > Chordata > Actinopteri > Characiformes > Erythrinidae > Hoplias > Hoplias malabaricus. Next base: position 28,672,017 of record NC_089820.1, read on the forward strand.
ACTGAAGTAGAAATTGGACTTAGCAACACTCTGTCCAGTGCATGGCGGCCTAGATAAGTGTCACTATTATTGTTACACCATAGCAAAATGACATTTAGCTGGTGATACGTTAAAATTCTATTATTAGTTGATCAATTTGATTTCTGCCAATGCGATGATCTTGTCCATCTTAAGACCAACTCTGACTCTATATCACTTTTCGCAATCATCACCCCTTTACCACTGCGGCATCTGAATACTGGAATTACCAGTCACACTAGAATTTCCGTTATCATAATCAACAAAGGACATTCAACTTACTCATGCTATTTCTCTACCGTCTCACATGACACTCAGTCATACACCAGTTTTTTAAAGGTAGTTCATTCAAAGACTCACTAACCCCTTCATTTCACCTAAACACAATCAGGACACCAATCAAACCCTTGACCAGAGTACCTGAACCTATCCATTCTGTAGCACTTAATGACCAGCATTCCTGTAAAATTTTGGGGGTCTGGCTTCATACGCATTCATAAGCCGCCCTGAACTCTTCCCCAAAAGACTTCAGAGTTTGCCTCCCCGTTTCAGCCTCTATGGGCGTGGTCCGTACTAGCAAAGTGAAGTTATGCTAATAACATAATTTTGGGAGTAGGACCATGCCCGAACTCCTCC
>NC_089820.1:28677670-28727670 GCF_029633855.1 Hoplias malabaricus
CACACATTCACTCACACACTCACTCCTATGGACACTTTTGAGTTTCCGAGGTGCCTAAATCTGAACATACTGCGTCTCTGTGATTTAACCCTTTGCTGGTGTATGAAGCTGTGATGATGATGATGATGATGATGAGTACACAGTAAACGACGTGGTGCTCTGGAACTTCTCAGTGTCCTCAGCATGGCTCACTGCAGTGGAAAAGCCTGGTATAAAAGTGGGTATTACGCTGGAGCTGATGAGCTCTAGTCCAGGAATAAAGAGAAGAGACAAACCACCTCCGATCTGTGTCCATGGCCAGGAAACAGTGTCAGAGGAAGTTAACAAGACACCTGTTCAGTGCCTGGTCCACATTAGTGTCCCCAGAATTTTTCAAAGTGAAGAAACCCCTGTGTTCAGCAGTGGACAATAAAAAAAAATACACAATCACATGTCTGTAACTGCACTGAACTCCCCAGTGGAACAAGAGCATGAATTACAAAGGTGGGGTTTCCAATAAAGAGGCCAGGGTGTGTGTGAGAGAGTTTGAATGTCAGGTCTTTCCCACTGAGCTCCACACGTCCACCGCGGAGAAGGACTGTTACCGTAGTGGCCTTAAACGCTTCCTGGCCAGCGGCGGAGTTAATAATCCTTCATCATTTCCATCATTTCCTCCATTTTCCCCGTGTCCTGTGTGTATCGATGTGGCCTGTGCTGAGAGTTTGATTTTTAACAAACATGGCAGCGTCTGATCCCGCCTCCGCCAGACGCTCCGATGTGTCCAATCTCCGCGTGACATATTGATGCGCGGATGAATAATGGAAGTGAAAAACTGGAAATCTGTCCAATTCCACTCTAATAACTCCAGAGGAGAGGCCGCAGTCGGAAATGGAAATGAATGAGGGATAATTGAGCATGACAGATGAAAAAAAAAAATCAGCTGTGGAGCAATTAAAGCAGAATGGGTCTGACGGCGCGGTCAAACACCCGATCCAAATCGGAGGAATCAGAACCGAGGGGGAGCCGCACAGCTGCGACAGAGAGCAGGCGGAGAGGAGGAGGATCAGAATGCTCCTGACAGAGAGGAGCACACCAGAGCATTACACGACTGACGTAGTTAGATCTAACTCATCTGTACACTTCATTCGACAGATGGAGACTTCAGGTCACCGGGACTGTGTCAGTAAGAGTTCCTAAACACAAACGGCAAAGTCTGAATAACGACTAATGCCACTTTTCTACTCTCATTGTCCCTCCACTACTCTACTGGACTCTACTCGTCTTTCCTCCTCCTCCACCAGGTGAATCAGGTACTGGTTCTGGAAGCGGGTTCTTGTTTAGTGGCTGTTCTCTCGTGGTTCAGAGCGAGTCGAATAGGGACTAAACAGTGGCGTGTAAACCTTGCAGAGCGCTGATTGTCCAAAGAGAGTCGTCACTCTACGCCACGCAACGCAGACGACCAGCACCAACTCTCCATCTGTAAAATCTCCAGCTGCAGCAGAGATCGTGTTTGTTTTTATCCGACTCACGACGGCAGCTCGTAAAATGACGCCATGGTCTTTTGAAGAGGTTCAAACGCTCCTTGGATCGGTGGCCGACGAAAGAATCCAGCGAGAGCTGGACGCTGCAACAAGGAAGGAACAAACTCTACTGATCTGTCTGAACTGATGACGGAGCTGTGTTCAGTCCCAAACAACAACAACACGCCGATACACCATGAGTAAACACCGCTTAACGTTACCACCGCCGTTGTTGTGGTTTCCAAAGACCACTGTTCCCCTTAGAGATGGGTTTAGAGACGACACTGATACATTTCAGGGGGGAGCAGTGGGAGTGGAAAACCAACCAGGGACCAATCAGAGAGTAGAGTCCAGCAGTGTCAGTACCATGTGGTCTAAAAGCAGTATAGATCCCCCCAGTGGTGCTGTTTGGGGTAGTCTCCTCCTCATCGGGAACACTTTATACCTCTCTGGAAGACTCTTTGCATTGGGCATGGTGATGTAAGGCTCATGTGCAGCTGCTCCAGAACATCCCATATTATTGGTCAATGCTTTCCACAAATATAAGTGTCCACTCTGGGCGAATTTTAAAAGAGGGTTCACATAGTGTGAACACACAGGGTGTGTGTGTGTGTGTTTGAGATGGTAGTTTCTGAGCTGTTAGAGAGACAGCACAGTGCTTTTGACATTTCATTAGAGTTCTCTTTCTCTCACTCTGTCTCTCTGCTGTGACAGTCTCAGCGCAGCAAGCGTCTGACTCTTTCTCTGAGATGATGATGATGACTGATGTATTGATTATTGATCTAATGATCTACGGATGGCAGTCAGTGGGAGATGTTTGTAATGAGACGTTGTCTCCATCTCCTCAGTGATGAACCTAGGGTTAGTGACCTGTGTCATGACGTCATTAAAGTCACTGCAGGACGAGTGAAGTTTAGAAGGTGGATATTTACGTCCTGTGATTATAGATCACGCTCCCTTCACGAACCAGCAAGAGCTCTAGCGCTGACCTCCCTCACTTTCCTACATTCTGATCAGATATGGCCTGTAAAGGGTGTTGTGATTTATTATGGTTAGTTATGATCAGTTATGTTTGGTTATAATTTATTATGGATAGGTATGATTGGTTTGGGTAATGACTGATTGGCTGAGGTGAGTTTCTGCCGCTGGGCGTCTGGACTCTCCCTTAGAGACAGGGTGAGGAGCTCGGACGTCCGGGAGAGACTCAGAGTGGAGCTGTTGCTCCTCCATGGCGAGAGGAGTTGGTTGAGGTGGTTTGGGCGTCTGGTCCGGATGCCTCTTGGACACCTTCCTGTTGAGGTGATTGGGGTGTGTCCAACAGGAAGGAGGCCCTGGGGAAGTCCCAGAACACACTGTGGAGTGTGGTGTGTTCTCTCTGTGTCTGCGTGGGTTTCCTCCGGGTGACTGTCTATGAGGAGTGTGGTGTGTTCTCTCTGTGTCTGCGTGGGTTTCCTCCAGGTGACTATCTGTGAGGAGTGTGGCGTGTTCTCTCTGTGTCTGCGTGGGTTTCCTCCTGGTTACTGTCTGTGAGGAGTGTGGTGTGTTCTCTCTGTGTCTGCATGGGTTTCCTCCGGGTGACTGTCTGTGAGGAGTGTGGTGTGTTCTCCCTGTGTCTGTGTGGGTTTCCTCCGGGTGACTGTCTGTGAGGAGTGTGTTGTGTTCTCCCTGTGTCTAACAGGCTAAATGAGCTTGTTTTTTACAGCACTCCTGAGAATATAGTATTCAGTGTTAAAATAAAACCCAGCTGGTATTTCAGCACATGGAGGACATTTATAGACCAAACTCAGAATAAACTCACTCCTACCGCACAGTGAACATGAGCTGTGTTTGTATCAAGATGAACGAACGAGAGACGGGAAATACACAGAGTAAATTATTCATGTTATTTATTGGGATTTGATTAAAAATGAAAGTTTTAACGCTATTTCTGTAATTTTGGAGGGAAGGTAGTGGGCAGGGTTTGTAAATAGTTCACTGTGATTTGATTTTCTTGGTAAGTTTGACATCTTGTGAAAAAACTAAATATGAAAAACATTTTGTTAGTTATCTTGAAGTTGTAAACTTGTGTGGTGTTTATTCTGACGTGATGATATCAGAGTGGACAGAAGTGGACATTAGTGTGTGGTGTTTATTCTGACGTGATGATATCAGAGTGGACAGAAGTGGACATTAGTGTGTGGTGTTTAATCTGACGTGATGATGATGTCATAGTGGACAGATGTGGATGATGGTGTCATAGTGGACAGATGTGGACACCAGTGTGTGGTGTTTAATCTGGTGTGACGATGGTGTCAGAGTGGACAGATGTGGACATTAGTGTGGTGTTTAATCTGATGTGACGATGGTGTCATAGTGGACAGATGTGGACACTAGTGTGTGTTGTTTAATCTGACGTGATGATGGTGTCAGAGTGGACAGATGTGGACACTAGTGTGTGGTGTTTAATCTGACCTGACGATGGTTTCAGAGTAGACAGATGTGGACGTTAGTTTGTGGTGTTTAATCTGACGTGATGATGGTGTCAGAGTGGACAGATGTGGACATTAGTGTGTGGGGTTTAATCTGATGTGATGATGTCAGAGTGGACAGATGTGGACATTAGTGTGTGGTGTTTAATCTGATGTGACGATGGTGTCATAGTGGACAGATGTGGACACTAGTGTGTGTTGTTTAATCTGACGTGATGATGGTGTCAGTGTGGACAGATGTGGACACTAGTGTGTGGTGTTTAATCTGACCTGACGATGGTTTCAGAGTAGACAGATGTGGACGTTAGTGTGTGGTGTTTAATCTGACGTGATGATGGTGTCAGAGTGGACAGATGTGGACATTAGTGTGTGGGGTTTAATCTGACGTGATGATGTCAGAGTGGACAGATGTGGACATTAGTGTGTAGTGTTTAATCAGACGTGATGATGGTGTCAGAGTGGACAGATGTGGACATTAGTGTGTGGGGTTTAATCTGACGTGATGATGTCAGAGTGGACAGATGTGGACATTAGTGTGTGGTGTTTAATCTGATGTGACGATGGTGTCAGAGTGGACAGAAGTGGACATTAGTTTGTGGTGTTTAATCTGACATGACGATGGTGTCAGGGTGGACAGGAGTGGACATTAGTGTGTGGTGTTTAATCTGACATGACGGTGGTGTCGGAGGGGACAATGGTGGATGATGGGGTCGGAGTGGACAGATGTTGACATTAGTGTGCGGTGTTTAATCTGATGTGATGATGGTGTCGGAGTGGACAGATGTGGACATGAATGTGTGGTGTTTAATCTGATGTGACTATGGTGTCGGAGTGGACAGATGTGGACATGAATGTGTGGTGTTTAATCTGATGTGACTATGGTGTCGGTGTGGACAAATGTGGACATTAAATTGTGGTGTTTAATCTGACGTGACCATGGTGTCGGAGGGGACAGATGTGGATGATGGTGTCGGAATGGACAGATGTGGACATTAGAGTGTGGTGTTTAATCTGACGTGACAATGGTGTCAGAGTGGACAGATGTGGGCATTAGTGTGGTGTTTAATCTGACGTGACGATGGTGTCAGAGTGGACAGATGTGGACACTAGTGTGTTGTGTTTAATCTGACGTGACGATGGTGTCGGACGGGAAAGATGTGGATGATGGTGGCGGAGTGGACAGATGAGGATGTTAGTGCTTGGTGTTTAATCTGACGTGACAATGGTGTCAGAGTGGACAGATGTGGACACTAGTGTGTGGTGTTTAATCTGATGTGACGATGGTGTCAGAGTGGACAGATGTGGACGTTAGTGTGTGGTGTTTAATCTGATGTGTCGATGATGTTGGAGTGGACAGATGTGGACGTTAGTATGTGGTGTTTAATCTGATGTGTCGATGATGTTGGAGTGGACAGATTTGGACACTAATGTGTTGTGTTTAATCTGATGTGACGATGGTGTCGGAGTGGACAGATGTGGACACTAGTGTGTTGTGTTTAATCTGACGTGACGATGGTGTCGGACGGGAAAGATGTGGATGATGGTGGCGGAGTGGACAGATGAGGATGTTAGTGCTTGGTGTTTAATCTGACGTGACAATGGTGTCGGAGTGGACAGGAGTGGACATTTGTGTGTGGTGTTTAATCTGATGTGATGATGTCAGAGTGGACAGGAGTGGACATTAGTGTGTGGTGTTTAATCTGATGTAATGATGTGAGAGTGGACAGATGTGGACATTAGTGTGTGGGGTTTAATCTGACGTGATGAAGTCAGAATGGACAGATGTGGACATTAGTGTGTAGTGTTTAATCAGACGTGACGATGGTGTCAGAGTGGACAGGAGTGGACATTTAATCTGACGTGACGATGGTGTCGGAGTGGACAGATGTGGACATTAGTGTGTGGTGTTTAATCTGATGTGACTATGGTGTCAGAGTGGACAGATGTGGACATTAGTTTGTGGTGTTTAATCTGACGTGATGATGGTGCTGGAGGGGACAGATATGGACATTAGTGTGTGTGGTGTTTAATCTGATGTGACGATTGTGTCAGAGTGGACAGATGTGGACATTAGTGTGTGTGGTGTTTAATCTGATGTGACTATGGTGTTGGAGGGGACAGATGTGGATGATGGTGTCAGAATGGACTGATGTGGACGTTAGTGCTTGGTGTTTAATCTGACGTGACAATGGTGTCAGAGTGGCCAGATGTGGACATTAGTGTGTGGTGTTTAATCTGACATGACAATTCTGTCAGAGTGGACAGATGTGGACATTAGTGTGTGTGGTGTTTAATCTGATGTGACGATGGTGTCGGAGGGGACAGATGTGGATGATGGTGTCAGAGTGGACAGATGTGGACATTAGTGTGTGGTGTTTAATCTGACGTGACGATGGTGTTGGAGGGGACAGATGTGGATGATGGTGTCGGAGTGGACAGATGTGGACGTTAGTGTGTGGTGTTTAATCTGACGTGACAATGGTGTCAGAGTGGCCAGATGTGGACATTAGTGTGTGGTGTTTAATCTGACATGACAATTGTGTCGGAGTGGCCAGATGTGGACATTAGTGTGTGGTGTTTAATCTGACATGACGATGGTGTCGGAGTGGACAGATGTGGACGTTAGTGTGTGGTGTTTAATCTGACGTGACGATGCTGTCGGAGGCGCTCCTGGCGGAGGTGTTTATCAGATTTTCCCAGAGGCCTCTGGGGCAGGTTGCCATGGCGCGCTGCTGACATGCGGATGCCTGGTTGCTAAATGAGATGGATGGGGTCGGCACACATTCAAACAAAACACACACACACTACAATCTGTCACACACACACACACACATACACACACACAGACACACAGACACTGTGAACTGTCACACACACTTCACCATGTCATCTATCTCACATCCAGCCAGCCTCGTCACACACACACACACACACACAATGGCCTTGTATTGTGGTCAGCTCTCTAAAGGACTCCTCTGCTTTTATAGAGCTGTTTTACTCTCTCTCTCTCTCTCTCTCTCTCTCTCTCTCTCTCTCTATGTATCTATCTTTCTGTTTATTTCCCTCATTGTCTTTTTTTCTCTCTCTCTTTCATACCCTATCTCTTCTCTCTCTCTCGCTCTCTCTCAGTTTATCGCTCTAACCATCAGTATCCGACTTTTTTGTTTTGCTCTCCTTTTGTCACCTTGACCACATTCTCTGGCTCTTTTTTCTCCTGTTTCTCTCTATCGCTCTATTGCTGTTTATCTCTGTCATTGTTTGCCTCTAGTTCTTTTATTTCCTGTCCTTCACTCCTTCTTTTTCTGTTTCTGCTGAACTCTTCCTCTTCATCTACCTATCTCTCTCTCTTTCTCCCTCTCCATCTCTCTTTCTCACAGTTTCTCTCCCTTTCTCTTTTTTCTATTGCTTCCGTCACCCACTCTCCTCTTTCCTCCTCGACCTAAAGAGATGTGGATTCAATTTTACCCACCGACAGCTCATTGAGCTCCTGATTAACACTCTGAAATACTCCTTTTCCTTCTCTTTGTCTCTCTCTCTCTCTACTCTTCTCATGATTTTTCTCTATATATCTTCCCTCTGTTTCTCTTTCCTTCATTCTCTTAGAGAGAGAATGAGAGAGTTAGGGATAGAGAGAGGAAAGCAGAAGGAAGGGAAATAGAGAAAGGAAGGGAGAGAGAGGTGGATAAACTACTGAGAGAGAGAAAGGGAGAGAGATAAAGAGAGAGAGAGAGAGACAGAGAGAAGTTGTGAGTTATATACACTGTCTGGTCTGTGGCCTTCACTGTGTGAAACTTGTCTTGGGCTTTGACCTTTCTGCTCTCTCTCTCTCTCTACTCGTCCTCTCTCCCTCTCTCTGCTCTCTCTCTGTGCTCTCTCTCTCTCTCTACTCGTCCTCTCTCCCTCTCTCTGCTCTCTCTCTGTGCTCTCTCTCTCTCTCTCTCTCTCTCTCTCTCTCTGCTTTCTCTCTCCTCTCTCTCTCTCTCTCTCTGTGCTCTCCATTTATTTCTCTCTCTCTCTCTCCACCTTAACTGCTGTATCAATTACATTTTGATCACTATTCTGTTACATTCTCGTTCTTCTGCTCCACCGTATGTAAAACAGTGACTACATTCTGATGCCTCTATTCCACCTTAAATAATGCTATACATTTTGGTGCCTAACCAGGTTAGCAGTAACATCCTTGTTCCTCTTTTCCACATTTTAAGGAACTGGACATAGTCAGCATTATCACACAGTCATTGTATTTACTGTCCAATGCCAATGTTTAAAATTTAGTGTGATGAGTGAGTCTTTACTCAGTGAGTCTGAGATGATTGAGTCTTTACTGAGTGAGTCTGTGATGACTGAGTCTTTACTGAGTGAGTCTGTGATTAGTGAGTCTTTACTGAGTGAGTCTATGATGACTGAGTCTTTACTGAGTGAGTCTGTGGTGATTGAGTCTTTACTGAGTGAGTCTGTGATGACTATGTCTTCATTGAGTGAGTCTGTGATGATTGAGTCTTTACCGAGTGAGTCTGTGATGACTGAGTCTTTACTGAGTGAGTCTGGGATGACTAAGTCTTCAGTGAGTGAGTCTATGATGAGTGAGTCTTTATTGATTGAGTCTTTACTGAGTGAGTCTGTGGTGATTGAGTCTTTACTGAGTGAGTCTGTGATGACTATGTCTTCATTGAGTGAGTCTGTGATGATTGAGTCTTTACTGAGTGAGTCTGTGATGAGTGAGTCTTTACTGAGTGAGTCTGTGGTGATTGAGTCTTTACTAAGCGAGTCTGTGACGACTATGTGTTCAGTGAGTGAGTCTATGATGAGTGAGTCTTTACTGAGTGAGTGTGGCGATTGAGTCTTTACTGAGTGAGTCTGTGGTGATTGAGTCTTTACTGAGTGAGTATGTGATGACTGAGTCTTTACTGAGTGAGGCTGTGATGACTGAGTCTTTACTGAGTGAGTCTGTGGTGATTGAGTCTTTACTAAGTGAGTCTGTGATGACTGTGTTCAGTGAGTGAGTCTATGATGATTAAATCTTTACTGAGTGAGTCTGTGATAATTGAGTCTTTACTGAGTTAGTCTGTGATGATTGAATCTTTAATGACTATGTCTTCAGTGAGTGAGTCTATGATGAGTGAGCCTTTACTGAGTGAGTCTGTGATGATTGAATCTTTACTGAGTGAGTCTGTGGTGACTAAGTCTTCAGTGAGTGAGCCTGTGATGATTGAGTCTTTACTGAGTGAGTCTGTGATGATTGAGTCTTTCCTGAGTGAGTCTGTGGTGATTGAGTCTTTACTGAGTGAGGCTGTGATGATTGAGTCTTTACTGAGTGAGTCGGTGATGAGTGAGTCTTTAGTGAACAAGTCATAACAGAATGAGTCTGTGATGAGCGAGTCTTAACAGAGTGTGTTTTCAATGCGTATGTGTTGATAAGCGAGTCTTTGCTGATTGAATCTTTTATGAGTGAGTCCTTACCTAAGCACATCTTTACTGAAAGAGTCTTTACTGAGCAAGTATTTACTGAGCTCGATTTTCCACCTCATTGATTCGAGGAGATATCATCAGGAGTGAAGCGGATACTCACACTGGGAGCTGTCAGCACTGTCAGCCTGTGTGTGTGTGTGCGTGTGCGTGTGTGTGTGTGTGTGTGTGTGTGTGTGATTGAGTGTGTGTGTGTGTGTGTGTGTGTGTGTGTGTGTGTGATAGAGTGTGTGATAGCCTCGTTAGCTTGAACACCCACAGCTCTGAGAAGAAGTGAAACAATGGACAGGTGGGTCTCATTTTCCGATTGTAGACCCCCTGTGAACGGAGCTGTGTGAACAAAGCCAGCGGCAGCCATCACTAGTCACCCAAGGGTGACACACCTTTCAATCGTTCAATCATTCACTCATTCAGTAATCCATTCATCTTAATCAGAGCAGCCGTGGGCAAGGAGTCCACCAAGAATCACTGTGCACAAGGCAGGACCACCTCCTGGACAGGGCCGGAGGACAGGTGAGTAAACTACATGTGGGTTCCTCTCAGGGCTTGATCTTTCTCTTCCACCTTAAACTAAGTGACAGGTCCATTCTGGTACAGAATTTAAGGTGGAACTGCAAATTCAAATAAGAAACTGGTGAATACATAGGTGAGGTGCGGAGCCTGTATAGTGTTGGTTTAGACGGTGTTACGACTGAAAATCGCAGCATTCTGTGTGTGTAGGTGATGTTTATATTATTCGACAGGGACAGAGATATACTGATGAAAAAGAGAGACAGACAAGGGAGAGAGACAGAAAAGGATTTTATTTGATTACACACAGTCCCCCGGCTAACATTGAGGCGGGGTGTGTGTGTGTGTGTGTGTGTGTGTGTGTGTGTGTGTGCATCACTTTAAGCTCAGATTGTGTTTATCAGTTGAAGCCTAGCGAGCTGTTTGTGACCGATGTGAATCAGCTGAAGTGATTCTGAAAGACAATTAAACAATTCAAAACGTGTCTCCTCTTCCACCCATGAGTGAGTTTCCCTGAGGAAAGGAGGCCGTCTGCTCTCTCCCCCAGAAAGCTGAGACATCACCTGGATTCGAACCAGAGACCTCCTGGTGAGAGAGCAACCACTCAGACCACTGCAGGTTATAACTTCATCCAGACGCTGCTCTGAGCTGTTTCCAAGCATGGGACAAGAGGGCACCGGCCCCCTCTTATCAACGACCCTGGGGTTACTGCCGTAAACAGCAGCCGCCACTTGATGAACGACCTTGATTTCAGAAGAACACGGTGCACGAGCGAGTGATCACGATCTGTAAACATGTGGACGGACCCCAGATCTTGTGTAAACATCTGAAAGGGTCAGAGAGTGGACGGTCCGGGCGAGAGCGCTTAAGCTCGGCCTGGAGCGGATAAAAGACTCTTGTTAAAGCTGACACTCGTGAACAAAAAAAACCTTGTTGGATTCCCGCTGAGCAATTTGCGGCGACACGGCGAAGCAGAGGAGAGAGAACTGGCACTCGTCCTGTGTGAATACGGAAGATAAGAAAAAACGAGAGAGAGAGAGAGAAGACGGTATAAATGACCCTTGTCGTCCGTCTCGTTTCATCTCACGAAAGCGTGGTTCAGGTGAGAGCGCGAGAGGCCCGGGGCGATTCCTCAGCCAAATCTAATTTAGCTCTCGCGCTTCTCTAGCACCTCTCTCTCTCTCTCTCTCTCTGCTTATTTTTTGTTCACCCAGCGTCCCCCTCTCCCTCTCTCCGACATGAAAGTGTACCTGAGCGGGCGAGCGAGGAGCCGGCGGAGAGGCCAGAGTGTTAATTAAGTCCCTATCTGAAACTTTTGTTAATTTTAATAGTTTTATGTGCACGGTCGCCGCGGAGACGGGAGCAGGTGTAATTTCATGCATTTCAGGGAAAAAATAAAAAATTTAATATTTAAAAAAAAGCCCGACCCTGCAGCGACTCCGGCTCCAGCTCCGGCTTTGAAGATAGAGTTCCAGCTTTTTCCCCATTATCCCAACAATAGCATACGACATGCAGCTCAATTCAATACACACACACCTCCACACACACACACACAACCTAGTTTTTATGGATTGTGGGGTTATGTGGATTACACAGCTTGCAACTTTCCATACAACCATTCAATTTTACTCTCACTCTCACCCTAAAACTAACCCCAACCCTAAAACCTAAACCTGACCCTAAGACCTAACCCTAAAACTAACCCCGGCCCTAAAACCTAACCCTAAAACTAACCACAACCCTAAAGCCTCACCCTAAAAGTAACCCCGGCCCTAAAACTAACCCCAACCCTAAAACCTAGCCCTAAAACTAACCCAGACCCAAAACCTAAAGCCTAAAGCTGATTTATGCTTCTTCTTTGACCCAGTTCAGAGCCTGCGTTGCCTGTGTATATGCAGTGCCCTACACCATTATCAATCTGCAATTCCACTGCCACCCCACTAGGGCTGAATCACAAATATCTCCCTCTGCACTACATAGTGCACTGTGTAGAGGTGTAGCAGTTCTTTTATAAATCTGTGAACTGCACTGTGTAGGGAGTTAGGAGCCAATTGGAACAGACTGTAGTTTAAATGCGGTGCCAGAAAAGAAACAAACACAAAGCTGGCACTTTTTTCCCATGTGTTATTGCTCCATAGTGAGGTTTTTCAGAGGTGTCCGTGTTTCAAACCGATGTGTGAGGGACTCTCTGGTGGTGAACGTGCTGCAGTCTGCGTCTCTGTTGTGTGGAGTAGAAGAGTTCATGTTTCTGGACTTCCTCCGTTAATCTCTACTCAACTTGATCCCTGTTTGTTTGAATGTCGTTGTGGTCTGCATCAGTGTGACACTGTTACATTTCTGAGGAGGTGGGCATTAGGCCACGGAGAAGGGTACGGCATAGGGTGAAGTGTAGGGTTCGCAGCTATGTGGGACCTACATCTTGTTTACGTTGTTTACGAGAGACAGAGAGAGATTTCTTCTATTCTCATCTGAGGCTCACCCCTGTGCTCTCCCTCTCTGGGTGGTCATGGCCTGCACACACTCTCCATCTCCACGAGGTGTGTTTTATCTGTCTCCATCTGCCCCCCAAGACACACACACACACACACACACACTCACACACCCACACACACACACAATTTTCTCACTCTCTGACTCTCATTCTGACTCTCTCTCCTCATCTCTCTCGTTCTTCTCCCCCCTCTCTTTTCCACGGCTGTGACAGGCCCTTCAGACTGTAGGAAATGGCTTTGGCTTTGAAGTGGAATTGGAGCCTGTGGAACTGTCTAGAGTGTGATTAGTATGAGGAGAGAGAGAGAGAGGGGGGAGAGAGAGAGAGAGGGGGGGGGGGAGAGGGAGAGAGGGGGAGAGAGAGAGAGAGAGGGAGAGAAAGAGAGAGAGAAAGAGAGAGAGAGAAAGAGAGAGAGGGAGAGAGAGGGGGCGAGAGAAAGAGAGATAGAGAGATGGGAGAGAGAGAGAGCAAAAAAATATGCTGAGAGAGACAATAGTGAGAGGCAGATGGAAAAGAGAGTAAGAAAACAAGAAATAGAGAATGAAAGAGAAAGAGTGGGGTGAAAGAGAAGAACTGGAGGAGAAAAGAGCAAGATTAAGAGGTGAGACATAAAAGAGAGCAAAAAGATCAACAAACTCATCCCAAACGGAACTACGAATTCACTCCAAACGGAACTACAAACTCACCCCAAACTGAACTACGAATTCACCCCAAACTGAACTACGAACTCACCCCAAACTGATGTGCAAACTCACCCCCAACAGAACTGTGAACTCACCCCAAACAGAACTGCGAACTCACCCCAAACCAAACTATGAACTCACCCCTAACCAAACTACGAACTCACCCCAAACCAAACTACGAACTCACCCCAAACTGAACTATGAACTCACCCCAAACCGAACTACGAACTCATCCGAAACCAAACTATGAATTCACCCCAAACCTAACTGCAAGCTCACCCCAAACCGAAAAGCGAACTTACCCCAAACTGATGTGCAAACTCACTCCAAACTGAACTGCAAACTCACCCCAACAGAACTACTATCTCACCCCAAACAGAACTGCGAACTCACCCCAAACTACAAACGCACCACAAACCTAACTGCAAATTCACCCCAAACCTAACTGCGAACTCACCCCAAAGTGAACTATAAACTCACCCCAAACAGAACTGCAAACTCACCCCAAACCAAACTACAAACTCACCACAAACCTAACTGTAAATTCACCCCAAACCTAACTGCAAACTCACCCCAAACCGAACTACAAACTCACCCCAAACCAAACTACAAACTCACCCCAAACCTAACTGCAAACTCACCCCAAACTGAACTACGAACTCACCCCAAACGAACCACGAATTCACCCCAAACCGAACTACGAATTCACCCCAAACCGAACTGCAAACTCACCCCAAATTGATATGCAAACTCACCCCAAACAGAACTGCAAACTCACCCCCAACAGAACTGCAAACACACCCCAAACAGAACTGCGAACTCACCCCAAACCTAACTGCAAATTCACCCCAAACCTAACTGCGAACTCACCCCAAACCAAACTACAAACTCACCCCAAACCTAACTGCAAACTCACCCCAAACCAAACTACAAACTCACCCCAAACCAAACTACAAACTCACCCCAAACCTAACTGCAAACTCACCCCAAACCAAACTACAAACTCACCCCAAACCTAACTGCAAACTCACCCCAAACTGAACTACGAATACACCCCAAACTAACCATGAATTCACCCCGAACCGAACTACGAATTCACCCCAAACCGATCTGCAAACTCACCCACGAATTCACCCCAAACCTAACTGCGAACTCACCCCAAAGTGAACTATGAACTCACCCCAAACAGAACTGCAAACTCAACCCAAACCGAACCTGGACAAAGTTCACTTTCTGAAGCCCTCTACACAGACCCTCACAGTTTGACTCACAACTGTGTGTTTACTGTTGTTCAGAGATGGGAAAAGCAGCAGACACCATTTATTCTGTGTGTGTGTGTGTGTGTGTGTGTGTGTGTGTGTTTGAGATCAAAGGCCCTAGTGAGGAGGTTTATGAAATATTTATGGTTTCGTTTTGGAAGAGAAGGAGGAGAGGAGGAGCAGAAGGAGAAGAGGACGAGGGAGATGATCCAATTAACGCTACACACTGCCATCCTGTCATACACACACACACACACACACACACACACACACACACATTCAGGTGAGAATGAAACACACACACAGGTGAGACAGAAACACACACATATACAAGTGAGACAGAAACACATACACACACACACACACACACACACACACCAAGACGCACACAAACACACAATTGTGTTTGTGTGTTTGTGTGCGTCTTGGGGGGGGGGGGTGGAAGTGATTAGTGCTGATTTGTTGTGTCCTGTAGAGAATATGCATAAGACCAACGGAGCAAAGTGTTCAATAACAGGATCGATTAATCTCTCAAACATTACACACACACACAATCTCTCTCTCTTACACACACACACACACACACACACACAATCTCTCTCTCTTATACACACACACACACACACATTCTCAATCTCTCTCTCTCTTTTACCCACACATACAAACACAATGTCTCTCTCTCACTCTCTGTCTCTCATACACACACTCACACATGCAAAGTGGGATTTATATGAGGATAATTTTGGGAATCAGTTTGGGGCTAGTGCTGGTTTGAGGCGAGTCAAATTGATTTGGTTATTATTTCTGGAATTTTGGTAGGAGTCCAGATCGGTGTGGGATTAAATGAGTGTGTCTGGTTTAGAGCAAAGTTGGGGATTAGTTTGGAGCAAATTTGGGGATTTGTTTAGAGCAGAGTTAGGGGTTCATTTAAAGCAGAGTTGGGAATTAATTTAGAGAGGATTTGAGGGTTAGTTTAGAGCAAAGTTGGTGATTAGTTTAGAGCTGAGTTTGGGATTAGTTTAGAGCTGAGTTGGGGTGAGTTTGTAGCCAAGATAGACATTAGTTTAAATAGGAGTAGGGGATTAGTTTAGAGCTGTGTTGGGGATTAGTTTAGAGCTGAGTTGGGGTGAGTTTGTAGCCGTGATAGACATTAGTTTAGAGAGGAGTAGGGGATTAGTTTAGAGCTGAGTTGGGGGGTGTTTAAAACTGAATTAAGGATTAGTTTAGAGCTGCGTTATGGATGTCTTACCTGTGTGTTCGTTTGACCTGGCTTCAGAAGTTCAGAGAGAGCAGTAGTGGGTGGAGCTTGGTGAGACAAATGAAACTGCTCCAATGCAGAAGCAAAGTTGTATGAGTTTTTACCCACAGTTCAGTGCGGTGCTGCTGTGGAAGTTGTGAAAGTTCTCCCTGCTTCTGCACCACGGCGTCTCTTTGTCTGTTTTCTCTCGCAGGGGCTGATAATAAAATGTGAGAGGAGCATAATGGAGAAAAGGGAAGCACAAAGGAAGGAGAGATTCATGGAGGAGGAGGGGCTTATCTTCCTCTAACGCTTCCCTCTCTCCTTTTTTCTTTCTTTTTTATAGAAGACGACACACTCGCCTTAATGTAGACAAAGCAGGGCAAGACTCTTATCGCCATGGAGACAGGTGCTGAGGAAGCCATACGCGCATACACACATACACACACACACACATGCACACACCATTAATTGTCATGTAACATACCCACTGAAGTCCACCTCCATCCCGTTATCAGATAAACGATAGAACTGGGAGTGTGGAGTCATCAGTATTTCTTCTGCTCCGCGTAAAGCGTGAAAAACCCGACCTCCAGCAGCTGAACCAAGATTTTTATCATTAGACTCGTACAACTGGGAGATAAAGGAGAGAGAGAGAGGTGGGGCAGGTGTGTGTGGGAGGGGGGGGGGGGCATAGAGGCATAGAAACAAAAAGACTGTGGAGAAACATGTGACAAATGAAAGACAAAACTGTGTAAATGTAAACAATATGTGCAGTCCTTCAGGTGGATGGTAGTTCCTGATTGAGAGGATTTGTCTGTATCAGGCAACCGCTTCTTGCCAGAGTGTGTGTGTGTATGTGTGTGTGTGTGTGTGTGTGTGTGTGTGTGTTTGTTGATTGATTGTTGATTGGAATGGCATTCTGTACAGCGTTGACTGTAAAGACTCTTTGGGTGACTCCAAAGGCACTATAAGTTCATAAACAAACATTCAAGTTCGCCTAACAGAGCCATGATACCCCAGGTGGTTGCCAAGTTGTTGCTAAGCCATTGCTATGATATCCCAGGTGGTTCCTAAGGTATTACTAGGTCATTGCTATTATATCCCAAGTGGTTGCTAAGGTATTACTTTGTCATTGCTATTATACCGCAGGTGGTTGCTAAGGTATTACTAGGTCATGGCTAGTATACCCCAGGTGGTTGCTAAGGTATTACTATGTCATTGCTATGGTATCCCAGGTGATTGCTAAAGTATTACTAGGTCATTGCTATTATAGCCCAGGTGGATGCTAAGGTATTACTAGGTCATTGCTATGGTATCCCAGATGGTTGCTAAAGGTATTCCTAGGTCAAAGCTATTACACACTAGATGGTTGCTAAGGTATTACTAAGTCATTGCTATGGTATCCCAGGTGTTTGCTAAGGCATTACTAGGTCATTGCTATTATACACCAGGTGGTTGCTAAGGTTTTACTGGGTCATTGCTATGGTATCCCAGGTGTTTGCTAAGGTATTACTAGGTCATTGCTATTATACCTCAGATGGCTGCTAAAGTATTACTAGGTCATTGCTATAATACCCCAGGTGGTTGCTAAGGTATTACTAGGTCATTGCTATGATACCCCAGGTGGTTGCTAAGGTATTACTAGGTCATTGCTATTATACCCCAGGTGGTTGCTAAGGTATTACTAGGTCATTGCTATGATACCCCATGTGGTTTTTTAAGGTATTACTAGGTCATTGCAATTATACCTCAGGTGGTTGCTAAGGTATTACCTTGTCATTTCTATGATACTCCAGGTAGTTGCTAAGGTATTACTAGGTCATTGCTATGATACCTCAGGTGGTTGCTAAGGTATTACTAGGTCATTGCTATTATACCCCAAGTGGTTGCTAACGTATTACTAAGTCATTGCTATTATACCCCAGTTGTTTGCTAATGTATTACTAGGTCATTGCTATGATACCACATGTGGTTGCTAAGGTATTCCTAGGTCATTGCTATGGTATCCCAGGTGGTTGCTAAGGTATTCCTAGGTCATTGATATTATATCCCAGATGGTTGCTAAAGGTATTCCTAGGTGAATACCATTATACACCAGGTGGTTGCTAAGGTATTACTAGGTCATTGCTATGATACTACAGGTGGTTGCTAAGGTATTACTAGGTCATTGCTATGATATCCCAGATGGTTGCTAAAGGTATTCCTAGGTGAATACCATTATACACCAGGTGATTGCTAAGGTATTACTAGGTCATTGCTATTATACCAGTTGTTTGCTAAGGCATTACTAGGTCATTGCTATTATACAACAGGTGGTTGCTAAGGTATCACTAGTTCATTGCTTTGGTATCCCAGGAGTTTGTCAAGGTATTACTAGGTCATTGCTATGGTATCCCAGGTGGTTGCTAAGGTATTACTAGGTTATTGCTATTATACCTCAGGTATATGCATTACTTGGTCATTGCTATTTTACCCGAGGTGGTTGCTAAGGTATTACTAGGTCATTGCTATGATACCTCAGGTGGTTGCTAAGGTATTACTAGGTCATTGCTATTATACCCCAGGTGGTTGCTAAGGTATTTCTAGGTCATTGCTATGATACCCCAGGTGGTTGCTAAGGATTTAATAGGTCATTGCTATTATATATCAAGGGGGTTGCTAAGGTATTACTTTGTCATTTCTATGATACCTCAGGTGGTTGCTAAGGTATTACTAGTTCATTGCTATTATACCTCAGGTGGTTGCTAAGGTATTACTATGTCATTGCTATTATACCCCAGGTAGTTGCTAAGGTATTACTATGTCATTGCTATGATACCTCAAGTGGTTACTAAAGTATTCCTAGGTCATTGCTATGGTACCTCAGGTGGTTGCTAAGGTATTACTAGGTCATTGCTATGATACCCCAGGTGGTTTCCAAAGTATTACTAGGTCATTGCTATGATACCTCAGGTGGTTGCTAAGGTATTACTTTGTCATTTCTATGATACTCCAGGTAGTTGCTAAGGTATTACTAGGTCATTGCTATTATACTCCACGTGGTTGCTAAGGTATTACTAGATCGTTGCTCTGATACCCCAGGTGGTTTCTAAGGTATTACTAGGTCATTGCTATGATACCTCAGGTGGTTGCTAAGGTATTACGAGTTCATTGCTATTATACCTCAGGTGGTTGCTAAGGTATTACTATGTCATTGCTATTATACCCCAGGTAGTTGCTAAGGTATTACTATGTCATTGCTATTATACCCCAGGTAGTTGCTAAGGTATTACTATGTCATTGCTATGATACCTCAGAAGGTTGCTAAAGTATTCCTAGGTCATTGCTATTATACCCCAGGTATATGCATTACTTGGTCATTGCTATTTTACCCCAGGTGGTTGCTAAGGTATTACTAGGTCATTGCTATGATACCTCAGGTGGTTGCTAAGGTATTACTAGGTCATTGCTCTGATACCCCAGGTGGTTTCTAAGGTATTACTAGGTCATTGCTATGATACCTCAGGTGATTGCTAAGGTATTACTATGTCATTGCTATTATACCCCAGGTAGTTGCTAAGGTATTACTATGTCATTGCTATTATACCTCAGGTGGCTGCTAAGGTATTACTAGGTCATTGCTATGATAGCCCAGGTGGTTGCTAAGGTATTACTAGGTCATTGCTATTATACCCCAGGTATATGCATTACTTGGTCATTGCTATTTTACCCCAGGTGGTTGCTAAGGTATTACTAGGTCATTGCTATGATACCTCAGGTGGTTGCTAAGGCATTACTAGGTCATTGCTATTATACCCCAGGTGGTTGCTAAGGTATTTCTAGGTCATTGCTATTATACCTCAGGTGGTTGCTAAGGATTTACTAGGTCATTGCTATTATATATCAAGGGCGTTGCTAAGGTATTACTTTGTCATTTCTATGATACTCCAGGTAGTTGCTAAGGTATTACTAGGTCATTGCTATTATACTCCAGGTGGTTGCTAAGGTATTACTAGATCGTTGCTCTGATACCCCAGGTGGTTTCAAAGGTATTACTAGGTCATTGCTATGATACCTCAGGTGGTTGCTAAGGTATTACTAGTTCATTTCTATTATACCTCAGGTGGTTGCTAAGGTATTACTATGTCATTGCTATTATACCCCAGGTAGTTGCTAAGGTATTACTATGTCATTGCTATGATACCTCTGGTGGTTGCTTATATATTCCTAGGTCATTACTTTGGTACCTCAGGTGGTTGCTAAGGTATTACTAGGTCATTGCTATGATACCCCAGGTGGTTTCCAAGGTATTACTAGGTCATTGCTATGATACATTGCTAAGGTATTACTTTGTCATTTCTATGATACTCCAGGTAGTTACTAAGGTATTACTAGGTCATTGCTATTATACCTCAGGTGGTTGCTAAAGTAGTACTAGGTCATTGCTATAGTTACGCAGGTGGTTGCTAAGGTATCAAGATAATAGATTGTGTTTCCATTGGTCCTGAGGGGAAAAGGGGTAACAAACTATGTAGAGCAACAGATGGTCTACAGTCTGTGATTGTAGAGCTACAGGGTGCTCCTGTGTGGTCAGCAGAGAGTGGACTGTGAGTGGAGAAACACAGAAGAGGGTGGCTTTAATGTTTTGGCTGATGGGTTTATTTTAGTGTGATGGTTTAAAGATAACAGAGGGTGTGTGTGTGTGTGTGTGTTGAAGGTTTCTCCACACTGATTTAGAAACAGAAATTTAAGGAGTGTGTGAGAGTGTGTTTTGCGTCACTCTGTGAAATCAAGTCGAGGCGGCGTGGCGTTCCGTGTTTTTTTCCCCGAACTTTTCCCCCCAGCTGCTGCTGGAATGTGAAAGTTTTGAATTGTGGCTCTTTTCCGAAGTTGTGTTGAAGACGAGGAAATTTCACCCGCTTCAAAACTTCTTCCATCTAAATGTAAATCCTGAAATCATAATAACACTGCACACACACACACACTCCATACACACACACACACACACACACACCCCATACACACACACACACCTCATACACACACACACACCATGCACATGCACACACATATACCATGCACATAGACACACAACATGTCTCTCCCTCACACACACACACACACACACACACACACACAGGTTGAATGTGTCATGGTGTCCTCAAAGATAATAAAGAGACACTACAGAAAGAGTAAGGACACACTACAAAGGTTTTAAGGTGGAACTATAGAGATTTTAAAGTGGGACAATAGAGGTTTTAAGGTGGCACTGCAGGTGTATTAAGGCGGTATCTGAGTACTGTCCTCACTGCAGAGCTAATGAAACAGAAATGAAGAGACGTGAATTTTAAGTCTGTTTTATGAACTCTGTAAACAATCCGGTTTAGTTCATTAAAGCACGACGCTGCTCTGAAAGACTAAATTAATTTCTGCCGTATTTATATTAATCCAGCGCTGCAATCAAACTTAATCAGTTTTACTGTTTCACAACAATAAACACAACAATAAACAACAATAAACAAGCCGCAATTAGGCAGTCGGTGTTGTTCTGATTAATCCCTCACAGTGCTGACACACCTCAGTCAGACAGACACAGGGAGGGGGACTGACAGACAGACAGGCAGACAGACTAACACACATACACACAGAGAGAGAGAGAGAGACAGACAGACACACAAACATATAAAAACAGATCAGACAAATACACAGACAGACAGTCACACACAGACTGTGACAGACAGTCACGCAGAGAGACACAGACAGACAGTCATGC
Source organism: Hoplias malabaricus (assembly GCF_029633855.1). Lineage (NCBI taxonomy): Eukaryota > Metazoa > Chordata > Actinopteri > Characiformes > Erythrinidae > Hoplias > Hoplias malabaricus. Next base: position 28,699,039 of record NC_089820.1, read on the forward strand.
AGAGAGACACAGACAGACAGTCACACAGAGAGACACAGACAGACAGATAGTTATGCAGAGAGAGACAGACAGACATGCAGAAAGACACAGACAGACAGACAGTCACACGGAGAGACACAGACAGACAGTCATGCAGAAAGACACAGACAGGCAGACAGTCACACGGAGAGACACAGACAGACAGTCACACAGAGAGACACAGACAGACAGACAGTAACACTGAGAGACACAGACAGACAGTCATGCAGAGAGACACAGACAGACAGTCACACAGAGAGACACAGACAGACAGACAGTAACACTGAGAGATACAGACAGACAGTCATGCAGAGAGACACAGACAGACAGTCACACAGAGAGACACAGACAGACAGACAGTAACACTGAGAGACACAGACAGACAGTCATGCAGAAAGACACAGACAGACAGACAGTCACACGGAGAGACACAGACAGACAGTCACGCAGAGAGACAGACAGACAGTCATGCAGAGAGACACAAACAGACAGACAGTCACATGGAGAGACACAGACAGTCACGCAGGGAGACAGACAGACAGTCACGCAGAGAAACAGACAGACAGTCAAGCAGAGAGACACAGACAGACAGTCATGCAGAGAGACAGACAGAGAGTCACGCAGAGAGACAGACAGACAGTCAAGCAGAGAGACACAGACAGACAGTCATGCAGAGAGACAGACAGACAGTCACGCAGAGAGACACAGACAAACAGTCATGCAGAGAGACACAGATAGACAGACACGCACAGAGACACAGACAGACAGTCACGCAGAGAGACAGATAGACAGACACACACAGAGACACAGACAAACAGTCACGCAGAGAGACAGACAGACAGTCACGCAGAGAGACAGACAGACAGTCACGCAGAGAGACACAGACAGACAGTCACGCAGAGACACAGATAGACAGACACACACAGAGACACAGACAGACAGTCACGCAGAGAGACAGATAGACAGTCACACAGAGAGACACAGATAGACAGACACGCACAGAGACACAGACAGACAGTCAAGCAGAGAGACACAGACAGACAGTCATGCAGAGAGACACAGATAGACAGACACGCACAGAGACACAGACAGACAGTCACGCAGAGAGACAGATAGACAGACACGCACAGAGACACAGACAGACAGTCACGCAGAGAGACAGACAGACAGTCATGCAGAGAGAGACAGACAGACGGTCACGCAGAGACACAGATAGACAGACACGCACAGAGACAGACAGACACACGCAAAGAGACACAGACAGACAGTCACAGAGAGAGACACAGACAGACAGACAGTCACACGGAGAGACACAGACAGACAGACAGTAACACTGAGAGACACAGACAGACAGACAGTCACACGGAGAGACACAGACAGTCACAGAGAGAGACACAGACAGACAGACAGTAACACGGAGAAACACAGACAGTCACAGAGAGAGACAGACAGACAGACACGCACAGAGACACAGACAGACAGTCATGCAGAGAGACAGACAGATTTCTCAGTCTGAATTGAGCCGCAAATCCCTCCCTCACTCTCTCCCTCTGTCTTTCTGTCCATCCCTCCTTCCCTATCTCCCTCCCTCCCTCTCCCTCTCTGGCCCTTGTCCAATCTCGTCCCCTATGATCTGCACTGAGACAAAGTCACACTGACAAACGATGCCTCCTTCATTAAAGGAGCAGTTCTGTCAGCAATGCTAATGTCGCTAACAGTGAAAGGGAGCGAATGGACACCAATTAGCATCAGTAAAACCACATTACACCCCAGTGATCTGAGGCCAGGGGTCTGGCTTCTCTCCCTCTCCCCTTTTCCAGCCCCATGCTTGTGTGTGTGTGTGTGTGTTCCTTGGAGCAGTGTGTTGAGCTGTGTTAGGTTCAGTGGATGTGGTCTTCTGATGTTTGTAGGAAGTGTGTAGTCTAGGGTTGCCACACAGTCTGGTGACTGGTTTTTGTAACATTCTCTTAAAAAGTAATTAAGAACAACAACAAATAAAAACAAAAAAACATTAAAATTAAAGATATAGTTTTCAAGGTCCTCATGCACACTCCTTAACAAACTCCCGCCTACTATCGTCAACTAGCCAATCAGATTTCAGCGTGATGACCAGCAGTCCACAGAGTTTGATGGACTTGCAAAACTACCATTCATTCATTGTGTGTAACCCTTATCCAGTTCAGGGCGGCAGTGGGTCCAGAGCCTACCTGGAATCATTGGGCGCAAGGCAGGAACACACCCTGGAGGGGGCGCCAGTCCTTCACAGTGCGACACCCACTCACACATTCACTCACACACTCACAACTACGGACAATTTTGAATCTCCAATCCACCTACCAACGTGTGTTTTTGGACAGTCACCCAGAAGAAACCCACGCAGACACAGGGAGAACACACCACACTCCTCACAGACAGTCACCCGGAGGAAACCCACGCAGACACAGAGAGAACACACCACACTCCTCACAGACAGTCACCCGGAGGAAACCCACGCAGACACAGGGAGAACACACCACACTCCTCACAGACAGTCACCCGGAGGAAACCCACGCAGACACAGAGAGAACACACCACACTCCTCACAGACAGTCACCCGGAGGAAACCCACGCAGACACAGGGAGAACACACAACACTCCTCACAGACAGTCACCCGGAGGAAACCCGTGTAGGCTCCAGACCCACCGCCACCCTGAACTGGATAAGCGCTTACAGATAATGAATGAATGAATGAACTTTTATACAATAACAATAATATTTTACTATATTTCATTTAATTATGATTTCTTTATTTTTCCCTTAAAATGTTATGTTTTAAAGTGAAGGTTAGATCACGTGAACTAGCAGCTAGTTCCTTCATGTCACTTTTAGCAAGTTTAGCATGAATCTTTGAGCTGATGTTAACAGCCCAGACTCTAATCAGACGCTGCACAGCATCAGTGAGAGGAGGTGTGGTTAACTGCTGGCTACAAGCTTGTAATCAGCATTAATAATGTTAGCATATGTTTGATCTGTTTCTTTAAAACCGCAGGAAAACTGCAGAAAGGCTAAAGCCACTGCCTCCATTCCTCCATCCTTCTTTTCCAAATCTAAAATCAATAAACTGTTTCTTTCCCCCTGAACAACCTGCTGAATCCATAAAACCCAGTGAGTGATACACGTGAGAGAGAGAGAGAGAGAGGAAGAGAGAGAGAGAGAGAGAGAGAGAGAGAAGAGAGAGAGAGAGAGCATAGGGCAAGATACTGGGGGAGACAGAGGAGAGAAATCAGAGAGAGAGAGAGACTAAGGAGTGAAAGAGGACGATAAGAAACAGAGAAAAGACAGTAATGTTGTTTGGTGGTAGATATGGGGTGAGTGGAGGAGAGTAGGGGAGAGAAGAGAGAGAGAGAAAGATAGAGAGAGGGAGAGAGATTGGTGAGCTGTACACCATCCCGAGACCTTACAGATGGGCCCCAAACAGCACCCAAGAGTTCCATAAAGCAATCGGGCACCAGGAAATCCAAACACTTTTAGACAACTTTCTGGACGCCACCTACACTCACAGTAACGAAGGCGTCAATCTGGCCGTTAGAAACTTTAATTGGATTTTTCACAAAGCAGCTGAAAAGGCAAAACTGAAACTGAAAAGCACATCAAAACCTAACGTCAAAAAAGAAAATGACTGGTTCGACCAAGAATGTCAAAATTTGCGTAAAAAACTTAGACATTTATCAAATCAGAAACACAGAGATCCAAACAACACCCACATACGCCTTCTTTACTGTGAGACACTAAAGACGTATAAACGTACACTCAGAACCAAAAAAGCTCAGTACGCCACAAAGCACCTGGCACTAATCGAGGAGTCCATCAGAACAAACCAGTTCTGGACAAATTGGAACAACCTAAAAAAGAAAGACTATGAAGAATTGGCGATTCAAAACGGAGAGACGTGGACCAACCACTTCCAAACACTCTTCAAAAAAGTAGAATTAGATCCACATTCTGAACAAAACACAATAAACACAAAACTTGAACAATTGGAAATAGTAATCAAAGAAAACCAGAACCCACTGGACTTCACGATCACTGAGCAGGAGCTTAAAGAGAAAATTAAAAAACTAAAACCGAACAAAGCATCTGGACCTGACGGTATCTTAAACGAGATGCTAAAATGCACCAGTTCAAAATTCCAGTTGGCCATTTTAAAGCTGTTCAATCTGGTTCTGAGTGTAGGTCACTTCCCTGAGATCTGGAACCGTGGACTGATAACACCCATCTTTAAATCTGGAGATAAATTCGACCCCAATAACTACCGAGGCATCTGTGTGAACAGTGACCTGGGGAAGTTACTGTGTAGTGTTTTAAACTCCAGATTATTACACTTCCTTAAGAAGCACAGTGTCCTGAGCAAGAGTCAGATTGGATTCATACCAAATCACCGCACGTCTGATCACATTTACACCCTACACACCCTGATTGATAAATATGTTGTCCAAAATAAATCCAAAATATTTGCATGTTTTATTGACTTTAAAAAGGCATTTGATTCCATTTGGCACCAAGGATCATTTTATAAACTTTTACAAAGTGGTGTCGGGGGTAAAGCCTATGATCTGATTAAATCAATGTATACATCAAACAAATGCGGTATAAAAATTGGCCACAAACAAACAAACTCCTTCTCTCAGGAGTGCGGAGTGAGACAGGGCTGCTGCTTAAGCCCAACACTATTTAACATTTACATAAACGAATTGGCCACGATTCTGGAGCGTTCTGCAGCGCCCGGTCTCACTCTGCACGACTCAGAGATTAAACTCCTGCTCTACGCAGACGACCTGGTTTTGCTGTCCCCCACAGAACAGGGTCTACAGCAGAACCTGGACCTGCTGGAGCAGTACTGTCAGAACTGGGCCCTGACAGTCAACCTTAAAAAGACAAACACAATGATATTTCAGAAGAGATCCAGATCTCAGGGAGCAACACACAAATTTCTATTAGGTACAAACCAAATTAGTCACTGTTCAAATTACAGTTATTTAGGCCTCAACATCAGTTCCTCAGGGAACTTCCACCAAGCAGTGAATGAACTGAGAGGAAAAGCACACAGGGCTTTCTACACCATAAAACAACACATTCCTGCAGAAATCCCAATCAGAATCTGGCTAAAGCTATTTGAATCTGTAATTGAACCCATCACTCTTTATGGCAGTGAAGTGTGGGGTCCGCTCACCAATCAAGATTTTGGCAAATGGGACAAACATCCGATTGAGACCCTGCATGCAGTGTTCTGTAAAAGTATTCTAAAGGTGCACAGGAGCACCACGAACAACGCATGCAGGGCAGAATTAGGCCAATATCCATTAATTATAAAGACAAGGGCGATCAAATTCTGGGCACACCTTAAACACAGCGACCCCCACTCGTACCGTTACAAAGCCCTGCAGTACACACCAACACACACACACATCTTAAACACAGCGACCCCCACTCGTACCGTTACAAAGCCCTGCAGCACCAAGAGTTGAGCAAAGAACACAGTCCCCTCTCTCAGCTGGTCCTGAGCTACAGTTCACCACCCTCCCTAACACACACTAACACACCCCCACTAACACACACTAACCCTCAATCAGCTCAGGACCAGAACACAGCAGATCCGATCAGACCTGACCAAATTACTGCACGAATAAAAGAACAGTACAGACACTATTGGGAAACTCAAACTAAATCACAGAGTAAAATGCAATGTTATCTGGCCCTAAAGAGGCAGTACACTGTGGCACAGTACCTCAGCACAGTGACTGACCGAGACCTGAGAACCACCCTGACCAGGTACAGACTCAGTCAGCACGGTCTGGCCATAGAGACGGGCAGACTCAGACAGACCTGGCTGGCTCAGGAGCAGAGACTCTGCCAGCAGTGCGGCTTCAGTCGACCTGAGACAGAGCTGCACTTCCTCACAGAATGCCCAAAGTACACTGAGATCCGCAAAGAGTTTTACATTAAATTTAGTGAAATACACCCGTCCTTCACAGCCCTGACCCCCACAGACAGACTCCCGTATCTCCTGGGAGAACAGAGAGAGAGCTGCACTCTCGCAGCCCGATACGTCCTCGCCTGCCATCGCAGAAGGGACAGTGAGTGACCCTGTCAAACACCCAAACACACACACACACACACACACACACACACACACACACACACACACACCATATATAACCTTTTCCCCCAGTTCCAGTCACTGTTGTGAATGTTGCCGGGTGTTTCCAAGTTCTAAAAAGTTACCCCCTGTATTTATTTAATTCAATATTTTATTGTTTAATTCAATGTTTATGTTCTTTTTAAATTTTAAATTGCAACCCAGGCTTTGACAATACAAATGTAACTAATTTGTCATGTCAATAAAGCACCTTGAATTGAATTGAATTGAATTGATTGGAGATAGAGCAGTGTGTGTGTGTGTGAGAGAGAGAGAGATTGGGATGACCTTTCTTTCAGCACACACACACACACACACACACACACACGAGTAGCTGAGGTGTGGACGGCGGGGGTCATGAAGGCTGCAGCGTGCTTTATTTATTTATTTATTTATTTATATTTCACTAAGCTGCAACACTGCTGACAGCTTCAACCTCCTTCAAGACGTCTGTGGTGGGATCAGACCCTCTGACAGATCTCTTACACATACACACACACACACACACACACAGCTCTGCATCACAGAGGAGAGGAAAACACAGTGGAAAGAAACAATGAAGCAACAGACAACCATTAACCTCCACTGAAATCCAGCAAAAACAGTCTCTCCTCTTCTCTGAAGACTTTACATCTGATTCTGGAACACTGCCGTGAGGATCTGATGGCATTCAGACTTCACAACTATGAGGTCAGGCTGGTCATTAATTCTGGATCCAGCTCAGCCCAGAGGAACTGAACAGAGCTCCATCTCTCCAGAGAACACAGTTCCACTGTTCCACAGCCCTGTGGTGAGGGATTTACATCCTTCTGGCTGACTGTTGGCATTGGGCCTGACCTTAGTCTCCTCTGTCCACTGACTCCTCCCATAACGCCCAGCCCATCCAATCAGACACAAGCTACTGATTTAGGAACCACCCACTGACTCCTCCCATAACGCCCAGCCAATCAGACACAAGCTGCTGATTTAGGAACCACCCACTGACTCCTCCCATAACGCCCAGCCCAGCCAATCAGACACAAGCTGCTGATTTAGGAACCACCCACGGACTCTTCCCATAATGCCCAGCCCAGCCAATCAGACACAAGCTGCTGATTTAGTAAGTGTCTGTAGACTCCTCCCATAATGCCCTGTCGTTTCTAAAATGCAGCCGATACAGATTGATCCACACAAACCCTTTTGTGTTAATAGAGTACAGAGCGCATGCATAAGCAGGAACCAGCAGCACCCCCTACAGTTTAGTTCCACTGTGAGTTATGTCTCCCCCTGCTGGAGGTTTAATGAGGGATGATGATGATTGGTCAGGGATCTAATCATGGGCATCACGGCTTCAAACAACACCTCCATTTACCACCGCTCTAGGAGGACTGCTCTGGTTTGTGTTGATATATTTTGGTAGAAACCACATTCACAATTGTTCTGGGACCACATTGAGATCCCCAAGGGGCTCACACCCCCCAGGTTTGGATCCCTGGTCTCTACTGTATGTGTAGAATTAGAAGAAATGATCTCTTTAATGAAAATACAGTCTGTACACATTTAAAATCAGCATCTTTTATTTATGAGAATTCCACACACAACATAAACATCAACAAACAAGGTTTTCTTGTTTACACCCCCGCCCCCCCTCTCTCCCTCCCCCTCTCTCCCTCCCCACACACACACACACACACACACACCATTCCCACCTTCAAGCTGAAAGCTGAAGCAGAGTGGAGTTAAACTGTCACCAAAGTCGGGTTCCTTTGCGCTCGAGCCGTAAATAAGTGGACGAGGCGCAGTCAGACTCAACTTCCAGGATGTTAAACTGTTTCCCAAACTTTAAATATTATTCATGTGAGTTATTCATATTATTCTGTCATATTCCACACGCTGCTTCTCTCCCTCCCTGTCTCTGTCTCCTCTGAATCTCATTACCGTCTCGCTGGTAGCCTCTTCCTTCTCTCGCAGGAGGAATCCCGAGGCTTTATTTCTGTTAAAGACTTTTCAGAAGCTCCTCTCCCTCCACAACAGACAGATTCATTTACACATTGTTTTTGGGCGTTACTCAAATAATCCACAAACCATCAGGAAAAACTTAAATAAGTTAAAAACTATTACAAACAACCACACACTCACTGTCCCTGTGCCATCTTTACTGACCTCACGGCTCTACAATTACAGACTGTAGTCCGTACAAAGTATAGACTTTGTTACCCCCATTTTTCCCCCTGTTCCTCAGCGCTCAGGACCCCCACAGAGCAGGTGTGATGTGGTGGTGGATCATTCTCAGCGCTGCAGTGACACTGACGTGGTGGTGGTGTGTTAGTGTGTGTTGTGCTGGTGTAGAGTGGATCAGACACAGCAGTGCTGCTGGAGTGTTTAAACCCCTCAGTGTCTGGACTGAGAACAGTCTACCGACCAAAAACATCCAGCCGACAGCGTCCTGTGTCACTGATGAAGGACTAGAGGACGAGCGACACACACTGTGCAGCGACAGATGAGCTACTGTCTCTGACTCTACATCTACAAGGTGGACCAACGAGGGAGGAGTGTCTCACAGAGTGGACAGAGAGTGGACACAGGGTTTAAAAACTCCAGCAGCACTGCTGTGTCTGATCCACTCTACACCAGCACAACACACACTCACATACCATGATCCACAGACCTACTGTGACCCGGATCTGGATGAAGAGGTTGTGAAAGATGAATGAATGAATGAATGAATGTTTGTTCATCTCTTGTTTCTGAGAGAAAGAAGGAAACCTCAGGAAATGGTTAAATCCTCAAGGATCTGAGCTGTGATTTGTATCTGAGCCTGATGCACAGCCTGGCACGAGGACCCCTGAGGAGGCGAGAAGCCCAGGCGGGGTCTGATGAATTGTTTGGAAGCCACATCTGGATGTATTTTCTCTGTAAGGAAGCCAGAGGATGTCTGCGGAGCGCGCGCCGCCAGCTGTTAAACATGGTGGTGGATGTGTGATTTTATGGGCGCCGTCTCGAGGGGGTCGTTGGCTCTGATGATCGCTCGCTACGAGTGTATAATGGCCGAGGAATATGAAGCAGCTTTATAGGAGCACAGAGCTAACACTCTTCACAATTTTCCAGCGCGCTAATGTGCCCCCACACGCTGATAAACTGCTTCCGGAGTGGGTTCATAAACTCCAGGATCAGGGGACCCAGTGCCGTCCTCAATTTAATCTCCAACTAAACATCAGTGAAGCTTTAATGGGAACACACAGAGCTCTTTAATCCTTTAAAGCAACTGTAGGTAATATTTTCACCTTAAAATTACAGCTTCAAAATCATTGTGATGCTCCACTGAGCTGTAACAGAGAGAACAGAGCCTCCGTCATTGCTACTCCAGGCTGACCCCTGCAGAAACTCCACTGTGTAACATTTGGAGGTGGTGTGGTGCCTTCCTACCCTCCTCCAAAAGTTACATAGTGCAGTTTCTGGTGTGCTAAGTCTAGAGTAGCAACCATAGAGACTTCAAGGATGTTGAAGCTGTAGTTTTAAGATGAAAATACTACCTAGAGTTACTTTAACAGTGAAGTCACTGACTTTTCACTCATGCAACTGTCTCTAGCGCCCCCTGGAGGATCCCCAGGCATTCCCATGCCAGCCTGGAGATATAATCCTCACTACTCTGTTTTTCTTTTCTTTATGTCCTTCGTTTTACTGCACTCCAATCATGTTTCAGTTTGCAATCTTTTCTATATTTATAAATTATTATTGTTTTATTTTTATTATAATCCCTCAAGCGAGGCCTGGGTCTGCTCTAGTGGGTCAAGGCTCTGTTTCATTTTCCCCGGGTACCTTCTTCGGTGATTTTCCTGAAGTTGGGAACACAGGCGAGCCGTTCCAAGCTCCAGGCAGCTGTTCACTGAGATCATGAGAAGCAGGAGCTCAGCACGGAAAAGGAGAAACCAACCTGGACTTTTCAGTCTTCAGCTCTTCACTCTGGGGTTCATTAGCCCCCAGCTGAGGAAGTGGGCTTCATGTTCCCTATGTGTCTGAATCTTCTGGTCCTCCATTTAAGGTGGAACTGAACGTTTCCATATGAAGATCTCTGAAAGTGTGGATCTTTTGCAGCCACTCAAGAATGATGCAAGCCTTTCACCATCTGCAGGTAGAAAATTTAGTACGGTGGCCCAGAGAGGACACACGCACACACACACACACACACACACCAACAAACATCAGAAAGCAAACAAAAAGAAAGTGAAGGTGAGAATGTGGCCTCTGCCTGAATGTGTTTGTGTTCTCTGTGAAGTTTCAGAGCTCTGCTGCTGACATCCCTTCAGAATTAAACTTAATGATGCATGGGATGGACTTAACAATTTGTGGGAAATGATTCATATTTGGCAACAACTTATAGTTTTTGTGAACAACTTTATTAGTAAATATAATTATTTGTGAGGAATAATGTGTGGGAACAACGTAATATAAGTGGGAATGATATAATAATGTGTGTAATGTGTTTACGAAGCCCCAGTGTCTGTAAATGGGTAAAAAAACAAAGTGTCTGGGTCCGGTGCTAGGCTTTCTCTCTCTCTGCTCACGGCAGAGAAACGCCATCTGGAGGTTTTTAGACAACGGAGAGACTCCAAACGCTGAAAAGCACCAACCGAGATGAGGATGTTGCTCTATTACTGCTCCATAGGGGGGTCACACTGACTTATTTTTGCTGTTACAGTTACATTACTTAAGGTGGAACTGACTCTAAATTCAGGAGAGCGCTAACTGCATGAAAGTAAACACAGAGCCAAAGTGCTACAAAACTAAACAGCTCGAGTTACACATGAGTTTCTGTGGGAATTCAAACAGTGAATAAACACTTACAGACACATTACACAATATGTAAGAATGAAACAATGTGTGGGAGAGACTTCTAAAGCATGCGAATGTTGTAATAGTAATGACTTTTGAGTCACAACTCAACAATGTCTGGGGCACTGAGCTGTCACTCAAAATCTCATTAACCAATGGAGACGCACACTTGGAGAATCCCACCTAACAGTCAAACCACTCAGAAATACACACACACTGTGAGTTACATTCTGACCATGACACAAATAATTTGTTTGTAAGCTATAAGTATAAATCTGATGCTGTTGTGTTATAGCAGTGTGTTTCTGAGTGGGCAGTGTTTCTATGTCTGAGATAATTGGGCAATTACTCGGACTCTAATGACCCGAGTGCAGCAGCAGAGCCGAGAGTTCCTGATACGCAGAAAATCCCAGTCTCTCCGGAGCTCTGATTGGAGCTTGTCTCCTGAATCCCCCTGAGATCGTAACCTAGAGTCCACCAGCCACCACTCCTTCCTCCAAACAACCTGCTCCAATAGACCTTCACTCATCCCAACTCATCCCCAGACTTACACAAGCCATCCCACCGTAATTCCACACCCATCTGTTTACATTCATATATATTGTACTTCTTAGAACATGAAGTCTGTCCCATTATAGACTTCCATTCAGCATCATCCAGAAATAATCCGTAGACGCCCGTGGAAAATCATTCTGTAAATCCCAATACTTTCTTTCTTGTTTCATATGAAATAAAACAATTTCCATTTTCAGCACACATTTAAATATTCAGTAGACTTAATAGTGTTTAAACCCATAGATCTCCATTTTGTCTCCTATATGAGATCCCAGAATTAATTTTTGTTTTGTCTTCGGTTGCACATAAACGTTTATTTTAGCAGCAAACTGAGATTATCAATAGACTTATGGATAGATTCATATAAACATGTCTCCAATCCATCATTTTTCCATTTTTAGTTGTTATTAATAGACTTACATCTTGTATCTCATTGAAATTTTTTTTGAAATTGAGATTTTATTTTTTGTCTCAAATTGTATTTCCCTAGAATTTTATGGATATTGTCAATAGACATCTATTGATATTTAATACTGGAAAAACTCCATGGACTTCCATTTTAGTCTCACAGTGAAATCACCAATATTTTTATTTAATTATTATTGTAAAACCCAGATTTCATTTTTGTGATGCATCTAATTGCACAGTCAACTTCTATTTTAGCGTTATATTTATGTGTTCAAAAGACTTCCTTTTAAGATTTTTATTGAAACACTTCCATTTTTGCCTTGTATTGAAATCACTTTATTGAAAAAACTGCATGGACATCCATTTTAGCCTCCAGTGAAACTGCCTATAGACCTTTATAATAGTGTCTTAGTGAAAGACATGTTTTCATTATGACATTATACCAAAAAACTCTATAGACCTCCAATCTGGCATCATATTTAAATACTCGCAGTTTATAGAAATTCTCAATTGACTTTCTTTGTAGCAAAGAGTTACTTAATAGATTTACTCGCTGTATGAAAATATTCAACAGAATTCCATTTTCAATACATTCTCAATCATTTAATTGACTTCAGTATTTTATTTTAAAATATACATATTACTCCTATTGTAGGCTGATACTAAAACAACCAACACACCTTCTTTTTTTGGAATGAAATACTCCATAGACTTACATTTCAGCTACATTTTGAAATGCCCATCAGAATTTAATTTATGTTGCGTTCTGAAATATGTTTTTTTTCTACTGAAAAGTCCTCTAGCACATTCTTTTTAGATAAAACCAATAGACTTCCACTTTAGGTTTAAATGGAGACACACAGGAAGTGTAGAAGAGTCAAATGGAATTATCCAATAAACATAGTTGTAGCACCCGTTTTAGATGTTAGTTCTGCACTTAAATATCCAATAGATTTCCATTCTGTATCTGAGCTTTGCTCTGTTTGCAGACGGCAGTTTGTCTGAGCATCAATTACTTGTTCCTTTCACTGAAACTATGGCATTTCTAAAGAGCACCATTCACCATTCAGTCTCTCTCTCTCTCTCTCTCTCTCTCTCTCTCTTTCTCTCTCTCTCTCTCTCTCTCTCTCTCTCTCTTCATCCTGGGGTAACAACGTGATGTGGAGCTTTAAATTTGTTCTTTAAGCATCAACCAGCCTCAGCAATTAGCAGCGAGTGGGTAAAGTACACTCTCACTCTCACGCTCTCACTGCTCATCTGCATTAAGCCGTTTAAAGTCTCTCCACTGGAGTCCTTTCACTCTCTCTCTCTTTGTTTCTCTCTCTCTCTCTCTCTCTCTCTCTCTCACGCTCTCTCTCTCTCTTTCTGTTTCTCTCTCTCTTTTTCTTTTTTTCTCTCTCTCTCTTTCTGTTTCTCTCTCTCTCTCTGTCTCTCTGTCTTTGTTTCTCTCTCTCTCTCTTTCTTTTTTTCTCTCTCTCTCTTTCTGTTTCTCTCTCTCTCTCTTTCTGTTTCTCTCTCTCTCTCTTTCTGTCTCTCTGTCTTTGTTTCTCTCTCTCTCTTTCTTTTTTCTCTCTCTCTCTTTCTGTTTCTCTCTCTCTCTCTTTCAGTTTCTCTCTCTCCGTTTCTCTCTCTCTCTTTCTGTTTCTCTCTTACTGTTTCTCTCTCTGTTTCTCTCTCTCTCTCTTTCTTTTTTTTTCTCTCTCTCTCTCTTTCTGTTTCTCTCTCTCTCTCTCTCTCTCTCTCTCTCTCTCTCTCTCTCTCTCTCTCTCTCTCTCTCTCTCATTCTCGCCCCGGAGCTCTCAGTAATGCTTGCTCTCTCACCCTTCTCTAAGATCCTTCTCTGAATCACACTACACTCACACACACTCTCTAACTCTCACTTGCACACACACACTCTCACACACACACTATCTCTCACTCACACAATCTCTCATTCACCCTCTCATGCAGACACACACACTCTCTCTATCTATCACTCACACACATTATCTCTCACTCACCCTCTCATACAGACACACACACTCTCTCTATCACTCACTCACACACTCTCTCTATCTCTCACTCTCCCTCTCATACAGACACAAACGCACACACACACACACACACACACACACACACACACATACACACACACACACACACACACACACTGTTTCTCACTCACGCAAACACTCACTCACACACACACAACCTGTCACTCACACACACAACCTCTCACTCACACACACACTCCACACTCACACACTCTACCTCTCTCTCACACACACACTCTCACTCTCTCTCTCCCCATCTCTCACACACACAGCAGTAGTCCTCTGTGGGGGGTGAGGGTCAGAGCTGGAGATGGACTCTAACAGTGGTCAGGGTTTGGAGCTGAATGACTGTGTTCTGTCACTTTTCTCTGATCTTTATTCATTATCAGTGCATCGTTCTTTTTTCAGGTTCTCACCCCGCAGCCTCTCTGTGCTCCAGCAGAGGACCATGGGCTCTTTGTGTTTTTCTTAAGGAGGCTCTCATTTTGGGCCTTGTTTCACATGAGCAGCCCTCTCCTTCTCTTTAAGGTGGTTCTCCTGCTGAGTTCGTGTTCCTCTTTTTCTCAGAGAGGTTCTCGTCTTCAGCCTCAGCTCCTCTCAGTGGTTACATCGCCTGCTGTGAGAGAGGTTCTCCATTTGAGTCTCGGTTCCCTTCACAGGTTCTTCCTCTAAGTCTCAGGGTGGTTCTCATGTTGAGTCTTGGTTCCTTTCTGTGTTTTTCTTCTGCCTCATTCTCAGACGGCAGTTGCTCTGAGCATCAATTACTTGTTCCTTTCACTAAAACGATCCATCCATCCATCCATTATCTGTAACCGCTTATCCAATTTAGGGTCACGGGGGGTCCAGAGCCTACCTGGAATCATCGGGCGCAAGGCAGGGCGCCAGTCCTTCACAGGGCAACACACACATTCACACCTACGGACACTTTCGAGTCGCAAATCCACCTACAACGTGTGTTTTTTGGACTGTGGGAGGAAACCGGAGCACCCGGAGGAAACCCACTCGAACACGGGGAGAACACACCAACTCCTCACAGACAGTCACCCGGAGCTGAAATCGAACCCACAACCTCCAGGCCCCTGGAGCTGTGTGACTGCGACACTACCTGCTGCGCCACCATGCCGCCCTCACTAAAACAATGACATTTTAAAAGAGCACCATTCACCATTCAGTCTCTCTCTCTCTCTCTCTTCATCCTGGGGTAACAGCGTGATGTGGAGCTTTAAATTTGTTCTTTAAGCATCAGCCAGCCTCAGCAATTAGCAACGAGTGGGTAAAGTAAACTCTCACTCTCACGCTCTCACTGCTCATCTGCATTAAGCCGTTTAAAGTCTCTCCACTGGAGTCCTTTCACTCTCTCTCTCTCTCTCTCTCTCTCTCTCTCTCTCGCTCTCTGTCTCTCTCTCTTTCTGTCTGTCTGTCTCTCTCTCTCTTTCTGTCTGTCTCTGTCTCTCTCTCTCTCTCTCTCTCTCTCTGTTTCTTTCTCTCTCTCTCTCTTTCTGTCTGTCTCTCTCTCTCTTTGTTTCTCTCTCTCTTTCTCTCTGTTTCTTTCTCTCTCTCTGTCTCTCTCTGTTTCTTTCTCTCTCTCTCTCTCTTTCTGTCTATCTCTCTCTCTCTCTTTGTTTCTCTCTCTCTCTCTCTCTCTGTGTTTCTTTCTCTCTCTCTGTCTGAGTGAGTGATGGTGTGTGAGTGAGAGCGTTTGAATTCTATTTTCAACTTTGTTTTCTTCTTTTGTGTTAGTTTTCTCTGGGTTTCTGGGCTGTTGTGTGTGTAGTTTATTGAACTGTGCACCGTTCTGTTAGTAGAGGGTTAGCGCGGGAAGGTCTTTGCTCCGTCTCTGTGGCGGGGTGTGAGAATGGTGTCTCACCTGAGCGGTCAGGCCCCGTCCCTCTCGCTCCGTAACGGGGTTCGGTGCGAGGCGGACCCTGCTCTGTCTGTGGAGAATGTGCTGTTAGCGGCGGGGGAGCGGGTGAGGTGTGAGAACATTGTCTCGGCGTCGCGGATGAACAAGGCCATGGTGGTGTTCGTGAGGGAGCAGGAGTTGGTCCACAGGCTGGTCGAGTACGGACTCAAGGTGAGTGGAGAGTTTTATGCGGTTGCTCCGCTGGTTTCTCCTGTCTCGAGGGTAACGGTTTCTAACGTTCCCCCGTTTATACCTGACGGGGATATTGTCCGCGAGCTTTCGCGGTTTGGGCGCGTGGCCGGGGATGTGAGAGCGATTCCACTGAACTGTAAACATCCTGCTTTACAGCATGTGATGTCGTTCAGGAGGCGTGTCCTCATGTTCCTGAATGAACCGTCTCTGAATGTATCTTTCAGAGTGGTTTATGAGGGAAAATCATACGTGCTCTACGCAAGTACTGGCAGCATGAGGTGTTTTGAGTGTGGAGACATAGGGCACAAAAAGATGGCTTGTCCACATAAACCAGAGAGTAACGGTGCAGGGTCTGGGCCAAGCACGAGCCCTGGTGCCGGGGAGGACAGGCCGACATCTGGGGCTGACGTTTTGAACGTCAGCGGTGTTTCTGTGGGAGGGGCTACAACTGGAGAAGGGGAAGGTGCAGAGGTGAGTGGTGTTTCGGTGGGAGGGGCTACAGATAGAGATAGTGAGGTTTTTGTGGGAGGGGCTAAGGCTGGAGATGGCGATGGTGGTGTATCAGTGGGTGAGGCCAGGGATGGAGAATGTGACGGTGTTGCTGTAGGAGAGAATGAGGTAGGGGCTGTGGGTACAGAGGGTGTAGGTGTAGAGGTGAGTGGTGTCACTGCAGGTGGTTCTGGGATGGGGGTCACTGCAGGAGTGGGTGAAGGTGTTAAGGTTTCTGGTGTTGTTGAGAAGAATATGGAGGACGGTAATAATGTGGTTCAGTCTGGTGAGGCTCAGGCCTCTCCGGAGCCGAGTGCAGGTGCAGTGAGTAGTGGTGTGTCTTGTGCAGTGGTGGAAGCTGCTGGAGAAGGCCCGGCGGCTGATGTTGAGGTGTTGGATATGGAGGTGAGTCAGAGAGGGGAGGATGATGCTCTCTCTGATGTTTCTGACATGTTTTCTCAGGCCGGGGAGGACCGGCCGCTCCACACGCTCGGTGAGATTAACGAGTTCTTAGATAAAACATTTGGTAAAGTGGTTGATGTGGTTGAAATCTTTCCTGATGTAGATAAGTTCATTGCTTCTGTAGAAAGGCTGCGCAGAACGGCCAGCTTTGATGAACTGAGTAAACAAAAGCGTTATCGATTAAAGAAAATAGTGACTAAACTGCGGAGGGGTAAAGCCCCGGTTAAACGTTAAAATAATGATTAGTTCAATGTTGGTGATCTCTCTTCTGACTGTTGTCTGTTTCTCTGTCTTCTCTCTCTTCTCTAACTCTATGATGGAGACACTCAGAGTAGCCTCTCTAAACATGAACGGGGGGCGGGACAGGAGTAAAAGGGCAATGTTAGCTGAGTTTATTAAGAAGAAGAGAGCTGATGTTATTTTTTTGCAAGAGACACACAGTGATAGAGACAATGAGGTGGAGTGGGGCATGTGGTGGGACGGGGAGTATGTTTTTAGCCATGGCTCTAGTGTCAGTGCTGGGGTGGCAGTGCTGTTCTCACGGAGAGTGGGGATGGGGAATATGCAGGTCACTGAGTTGGAGCCGGGTCGGGTTTTACTGGTGCAGGGGGACATTAGGGGGACGAGACTCCTCTTTATTAATATTTATGCTCCCACTCACGGTGGAGAGCGGGTCCGTTTACTGCAGAAACTGAGGGGCTGCTTACGGCAGTGTGATAATCAGACTGTAGTAGTAATGGGGGGAGACTGGAACTGCACCACAGACTTCACTCTGGACAGGACCGGGGAGGAGCCTCACCCTGAGTCGGCTGTAGTGCTGAATGCTCTGCTCAGGGAGGGGGTGTTTGTGGACCCATGGAGAGACAGTAATGAGACCATGAAACAGTACACGTGGGTTAAGATTTCTGAGACGAGGGTCAGTGCTGCCAGACTGGACAGGTTTTACGTGACTAAAGGGGACAGGAGTACTTAATTGCTTAATTGTGGACAGGAGTTCTTAATGTTTTTATGGTTCCCTGTGTGTTCTCGGACCACCGCGCCGTTTTTCTGGACCTAGTGCTGACCCACACACCGAGGCCCAAATATCACTGGCGTTTTAATATAAACCTTTTGCATGACGAGAGATTTTGTGAAAATTTTGTTGTTTTTTTTTGGGAAGCTTGGAGACAGCAGCTGACAGAGTTTGAGAATGTGAGTCTGTGGTGGGAAGTGGGGAAAGCTCAGATTAAATATTTCTGTCAGCAGTACACCGCACACACAGCTGCAGCAGTGAAGGACACCATTCTGGGGCTAGAAAGGGAGATCAGACTTTTAGAGAATAATTTTATTGTTGGGAACTGCACAGGAACAAGGAACCTCTTGGAGGACAAGAGACGGACTTTGGGTTCCCTTCTCCATGAGCAGGTGAAAGGAGCCCTGATTAGAGCTCGTGTGAACACTGACCTTTATAGCGCCGATGCCACTGACCCTGGGAGCAGGGAAGACCTTCTGGAAGGTCTTCCAAAACTGAATGAAACAGACGTTGAAGCTCTGGACTCGGAGATTGAGCTGTACGAACTCACAGCTGCCGTACAGCAGCTTTCCTCCGGACGCTCTCCTGGCATTGATGGCCTGCCAGCCGAGTTTTACAAGCGCTTCTGGAATGTCATTGGACCAGACTTACTTGCGGTTTTTAAATGGTCCCTGCAGGTCGGGCGACTACCCCTCAGTTGCACTAGAGCTGTACTCTCTCTTCTCCCTAAGAAGGGGGACCTGGGTCTTTTAAAGAACTGGAGACCGGTGGCGCTGCTGTGCACGGACTATAAAAAGGTGTCTGTCAAACAGACTGAAGGAGTACATGCATGTGCTGGTGAACCCCAACCAGACTTACTGTGTCCCACAACGGACTATAATAGACAATTTGTTCCTGGTGCGGGACGTTATTGACTTATGTACTCTCTCCTCTTGTGATGTAGGTCTTCTCTCCATTGACCAGGAAAAGGCCTTTGATAGAGTTGACCACTTTTATCTTTTTGATGTGTTGCAGAGTTTTGGTTTGGGGAATGTTTTTATATCCTGGGTTCACCTGCTGTACACAGAGGCCTCAGACCTGCTGAAAGTGGGGGGTGGACTCAGTTGCCCAATTAGGATGGGACGGGGGGTCCGGTAGTGGAGAAGGTATGCGCTAGGTTATCTAAATGGACCTGGGTCCTGCCCCGGCTGTCCTACAGGGGGAGAGTTCTGGTCGTTAATAACCTGATCATCTCCAGGCTGTGGCACAAGTTCCTGGTGCTGGATCCACCTGCCTCCCTCGTGTCGGAACTACAGCGGAAGACTGTGGACTTTTTCTGGAGTGGACAACACTGGACCCGCGCCTCTGTTCTCTATCTGCCGGTGAATGAGGGAGGGCAGGGGCTGATAGACTTACCTAGCCGTATCCAGGCGTTCAGGCTGCAGACGGCTCAGAGACTGCTGTACGCGTCGGGTTTGGCATGGACTGCTACAGCCTGTGCCCTCCTACGACGCGTGGAAAACCTAGAATATGACAGACATTTGTTCGTTCTGCAGCTGACTGAGATGAACCTGGCTGGAACAACAGGTTTTTACCAGTCTGTCCTGAGAGCCTGGGCCTCGGTCATAAAGGCCACCAGGACTGAGGCTGAGGTCCTTCCCTCTATTGAGGAGGAGCCCCTGTTCTTCAATCCCCTGATCCAGACCAATGTACTCTCTGCTCCGAGCCTTCGATGGAGATTCCGAAGAGCTGGCATCACAAAGCTGGGCGACTTGAGAGTGCAGGGGGGCTGGAAGTCGACGGAGGACTTGAGAGCAGAGACTGGGGTGTTGTCCACTCGACTACTGCAGAGGGTCCTGAGGGAGGTCGCCTTGGCACTGCCCACCACCTTCAGGGAAGCTCTTAATCGTCCCACAGCTGGAGAGGAGAGGACCTTTCCCTCTCTCCACATCTGTCCTAACACCGCAGAGCATTGTGAAGAAGAGGGAGCACTCCTGACCTTCACAGTGCCTCAACTTCAGACCTTTGATGACATCTCGAAAAAGGCACTGTATGCTGCGTGTGTGAAGATCCGGCACAGGACCTCTCTCTCCGGACTGAAGGAGTCGAGATGGTCGGGTCTGTTGGCGTCGGGCTCTTCTCCACGAGGCTGCTGGAGATCCCTGTACAAACCTCCAATAGAGAAGCGGGTGGGGGACCTGCAGTGGAGGGTGGTGCATGGAGCTGTGGCCACAAACAGATACATAGCGCATATCGACCCCACCACAGGGAACGGGTGTCTGTTCTGCAGCAGTGAGGAGACAGTGGAGCACCTGTTTTTAAAGTGTGGGAGGTTGGAGGGGATGCTGGCGCTGCTGAAGCAGTGGTCTGCTCGATTGGGGGTATTATGGACAGACAGTCTTTACGTGTTTGGACCCAGGTACAGGGCTAATGACAAAAATAAGCTATGCCTCCTGAACTTCCTGATAGGGCAGGGGAAGCTGGCTGTGTGGCTGTCACGTAAGAACAGGAAGCTGGGGCAGGGAGAGGTGGACCCCGAACACATGCTTAGAGCTGCTGTTAGGTTCAGGCTGAAGGTGGAGTTCGCTTTCTTTAAGCTGACCCAGAACCTCCAGGCCTTTTATGAAGTGTGGGGTCAGGGGGGGGGGGGGGTGTTGTGTGAGAACAACGAGGATGAGGCCTTGGTTTTCTCTTTTTAGAGTTTAATTTACTCTCTGTCTCTTACTCTCTCTCTCTCTCTCTTTCTGTCTGTCTGTCTCTCTCTCTCTCTCTCTGTCTGTCTGTCTGTCTCTCTCTTTCGGTCTCTCTCTCTCTCTCTCTCTCTCTCTCTCTCTCTTTCTGTCTGTCTCTCTCTCTTTCTGTCTGTTTCTCTCTCTCTCTCTCACTCTCTCTCTTTCTGTCTGTCTCTCTCTCTCTTTGTTTCTCTCTCAATTCAATTCAATTCAAATGTGCTTTATTGGCATGACAAATATTGATACTTGTTTTGCCAAAGCTATGTTCAATGTCAGTGGAACACAAAAGAACATTTAAAGTAAATACACTGTAAATGTAACAGGTAAGAAACAGATACTAATTAAAACATACACATTAATACACACAGTAATGAACAGTACTGAATAAACAGTGTGGGGTCAGGGTGGGGGTCACTCACTGTCCCTCAGATCATTGCAGGCGTGGACGTACTGTGCTGCCAGGGTGCAGCACTCTTTATTCTCCCCGAGGAGGAGGGGCAGCTTCTCAGAGTCGGGGAGGTGTGTAAAGGCTGGGATTCTGAGGGAGATTTTGGTGAAGAACTCTGCTCTGATCTGGTGGTATTTAGTGCACTCAGTGAGGAAGTGCAGCTCTGTCTCGGGTCTGTTCAGAGGGCAGTGCTGACACACTCTCCGCTCTCTGGGCAGCCAGGTCTTCCTGTGTCTGCCCGTCTCTATGGCCAGGCCGTGGGCACTGAGTCTGTATTTGGTGAGGGTGGATCTCAGTTTGGGGTCAGTCAGCGTGGTCAGATAATCTGCCGCTCTGTACTGACGGGTCAGGGCCGAATAACACTGCAGTTTACTCTGGGATCTGCACTGAGTCTCCCAGTAGTGGATGTAGTTCTGCTGTAGATGCGTTTTAATTTGGTTTGTTCTGATTGGTGTGTACTGGTCCTGAGCGTGTGGGGTGTTAGTGTGTGTTAGCGGGGTGTTAGTGTGTGTTAGTGTAGAACTGTAGCTCAGGACCAGTTGAGTGAGGGGACTGTGGTGGTTGTTGACCTCTTGGTGCTGCAGAGCTTTGTAACAATACGAGTGGGGGTCGCTGTGCTGTAAATGTGTCCAGAATTTGATCGCCCTTTGTTGTATTTTTAGAATCAATGGATATTGGCCTAATTCTGCCCTGCATGCGTTGTTCGTGGTGCTCCTGTGCACCTTTAGAATACTTTTACAGAACACTGCATGCAGGGTCTCAATCGGATGTTTGTCCCATTTGTTAAAGTCTTAGTTTATGAGCGGACCCCACACTTCACTGCCATAAAGAGCGATGGGTTCAATTACAGATTCAAATATTTTAAGCCAAATTCAAATTGGGATTTCTACAGGAATGTGTTGTTTTATGGCGTAGAAAGCTCTGCGTGCTTTTCCTCTCAGTTCATTCACCGCAGTTAAAACTTCCAGATGAAGTGAGTTTAATTCCTAAATAATTATAATTATTGGAGTGTTGGATCGTGTGTGTACCCAGTCTAAACATGTGTGTGTTTCCCTGAGATCTGGATCTCTTCTGAAATATCACCGTGTTTGTCTTTTTAAGGTTGACTGTCAGGGCCCAGTTCTGACAGTACTGCTCCAGCAGGTCCAGGTTCTGCTGTAGACCCTGCTCGGTGGGGGACAGCAGAACCAGGTCGTCTGCGTAGAGCAGGAGTTTAATCTCTGAGTCGTGCAGAGTGAGACCGGGCGCTGTAGAACGCTCCAGAATCGTGGCCAATTCGTTTATGTAAATGTTAAATAGTGTTGGGCTTAAGCAGCAGCCCTGTCTCACTCCGCACTCCTGAGAGAAGGAGTTTGTTTGTTTGTGGCCAATTTTTATACCGCATTTGTTTGATGTATACATTGATTTAATCAGATCATAGGCTTTACCCCCGACACCACTTTGTAAAAGTTTATAAAATAATCCTTGGTGCCAAATGGAATCAAATGCCTTTTTAAAGTCAATAAAACATGCAAATATTTTGGATTTATTTTGGACAACATATTTATCAATCAGGGTGTGTAGGGTGTAAATGTGATCAGACGTGCGGTGATTTGGTATGAATCCAATCTGACTCTTGCCCAGGACACTGTGCTTCATAAGGAAGTGTAATAATCTGGAGTTTAAAACACTACACAGTAACTTCCCCAGGTCACTGTTCACACAGATGCCTCGGTAGTTATTGGGGTCGAATTTATCTCCAGATTTAAAGATGGGTGTTATCAGTCCACGGTTCCAGATCTCAGGGAAGTGACCTACACTCAGAACCAGGTTAAACAGTTTCAGAATCGCCAGCTGGAGTTTAGGACTTGAACTTTTAATCATTTCGTTCAGGACTCCGTCGGCTCAGCTGGCTTTCTTTGGTTTTAGTTTGTTAATTTTGTCTTTGAGTTCCTGCTCTCTCTCTCTCTCTCTTTCTGTCTGTGTCTCTCTCTCTCTCTCTCTGTTTCTTTCTCTCTCTCTCTCTTTCTGTCTGTCTATCTCTCTGTTTCTCTCTCTCTCTCTTTCTGTCTGTCTCTCTCTCTCTCTCTCTCTTTCTGTCTGTCTGTCTCTCTCTCTCTCTCTTTCCGTCTGTCTCTCTCTCTCTCTCTCTCTCTCTTTCGGTCTCTCTCTCTCTCTCTCTCACTCTCTCTCTCTTTGTTTCTCTCTCTCTTTGTTTCTCTCTTTCTGTCTCTCTCTCTCTCTCTTTCTGTCTGTCTCTCTCTCTGTTTCTCTCTCTCTCTGTGTGCGCATGCGCGAGCGTTGGAGTGAGCGGAGCGTTGTGATTGAGAGCGGTTGGCGTTTTTGCCAATTTTTTTGTGCGTGTGCGTTATTTTCAGATTTTTTCTGAAGTTTGTGTGAGTGTGTGTGTGTGAGGTGTGTTTGTGGAGCTAGGGCCTGTGGGTGAGTCTGCTGTCGGCGTTTGGCGGAAGCATGGCGTCCTCCCACACCCGGCCACGAGAACATGGTCTCCATCTCGCGAATGAACAACGCGTTTGTTTTGTTTTTGATTAACGAGCAGTTCGCGATTGATTTGGTGGAAAAAGGGTTGGTTATTAATGACCAGTTCACGCCTGTGCTGCCCCTGAGTACCCCGTCCAAAAGGATTATTTTGTCCAGCGTCCCTCCCTTCATTAAAGATGAACACATCGCTCAGGAGCTTTCCCGCTTTGGGAAGCTCGTCTCCCCGATCAAGAAGATCCCCATAACCTGTAAGTCGCCCTTACTTAAACACTTGGTGTCTTTTAGAAGAGCTGTTTTCATGGTGTTGAATGGAGGAGCTGAAAGTTTGGACTTAGTCCTGAAGTTTAAAGTGGATGGTTATGTTTATACAGTGTTTGCTTCGACTGAAAGTACTATGAAGTGTTTTGGTTGTGGACAGGTCGGACATCTTATTCATGCCTGCCCTGAACGAGTTAATACAGGTACTGAGGGGACAGGGGGTACTGAGCAGTCGGGGCCTGTAGTGGCTGTGCCTGCGGTGGTCGTCCCCCCTGCGACTGCTGCTTGGCCGGCTGCACGGACCCCGAACAGTACAATGTCACCACCGGGGGGGGTCCGCTGTTGGGGTGGCTGCCAGGGACGTGCTGGCCGCGGTGGAGCCTTTTTCGGGGGGGCCCTCTGTTGGGGTGGCTGCCGGGGCCGCGTTGGCCGCAGTGAAGCGCTCTTCGGCGGGGACCTCTGTTGGGGGAGCTGCCAGGGCCGCGTTGGCCGTGGTAGAGCCCTCTGCGGTGGGGTCCGCTGTTGTGGTGGAGCACTCATCAGCGGGGCCTGCTGTTGGGGTTGCTGCCGGGGCCCCGTTGGCTGTGGTGGGGACCTCTTCCGTGGGGTCCGATGTTGCTGGGGTGGCTGCTGGGGCCGCGCTGGCGGTGGTGGAGCCCTCTTCCGTGGGGCCCTCTGTTTGGGGTGGCTGCCGGGGCCGTGGTGGAGCCATCTTTGGCGGAGCCCTCTGTGGGGGTGGCTGCCAGGGTCGAGTCGGCCATGGTGGAGCCCTCTTCGGAAAGGCCTGCTGTTGGGGTAGAAGCTGGGGCCGCGTCGGCCGTGGTGGAGCCCTCTTCAGCGGGGCCTGCTGATGGGGTGTCTCCTGGGGCCGCGTTGGAGACCTCTTCGGCAGGGCCTGCTGTTGGGGTGGCTGCCGGGGCCGCGTCGGTCGCGGTGGAGCCCTCTTCGCGTCGGCTGAAGTAGGATCCTCTTTGGTGGGGCCTGCTGTTAGGGTGGTTGCCGGGTCCGTGTCGGCCGACACTCTGGTGGTGTTTACGTGGAGGAGAGGGACGGAGGGGTGCAGCACAGCTGTTCTGAACTGGCTCCAGCCCGAGAAGCAGAACAGGAGGCTGGAGGAGTAAACCTGATGGAGGTTGAGTCAGTTTTTAAAATTCCTCATAAGAAGAAGAAGAGGGGCCAGGGAAAGGGAAAAAAAACCAGGCTAAACAAGATGTGACGGCAGTGGAGGACAAAGACTCGGACAGTGAGGGCTCTCTCTCTGACTCGGGATGGTCTGTGTGCTCCCAGGAGGAGAACAGGGCCCAACTGTACACTGTAGAAGAAATTAGAAAGTTTTTACGAGTTACTAAAGGACAGAAGGGTGTGAGGGTGGAGGAACATTTCCCAGACAGTGTACAATTCATACGGGACGTCAAACACTTGCGGAGGGAGGGGGTTTTTACGGAGCAGGAGACGTTTAGACTGAAAAAGTTACTGACTAAACTGAACAAAGTGCAGTGTGAAGACGACTCCTGAACGGACTTCAGAGGTTACTGTTTTTAGACGCACTGAGCTCTCTTTTAACAAGTTGTGATTCCACAGAGTTTTTAGTCTTGGGTGGAGATTTTAACTGTACAGCACACAGAGCAGACCGGAATCATGGCGAACCTCACGCGGCTTCACGGAAGCGTCTTTGTGAGATGCTGGAGGCCCATGAGTTGTGTGATGTCTGGAGAAGTTTCCATGATGAACAAAGACAGTACACATGGGCCCACAGTAAAGATAACATGCTCTAGCTGGCCAGACTGGACCGCTTTTATTGTTTTAGACACCAACGATCTCTTTTTACACAGTGTTTTATTGCCCCGGTAGGAATCTCTGACCACTCTATGGTTCAGGGAACTATCTCAAAAACAAAAGTGAAGCCGCGGAGTGCGTACTGGCATTTTAATACTACACTTTTAGGAGATGCCAATTTTAAAGAGTCTTTTACCTTTTTCTGGGATGTTTTTAGAGCAAAGAGAAATGATTTTACCTCTGTTCAGCAATGGTGGGACATAGCCAAAGCTAATGTTAAATTATTCTGTCAACAGTACACTCTCAGTGTCACGAGGGACATTACAAGATCACTTAAAGCTCTGGAGATTGGAATAGTGGGGCTCCAGGGTCTTGCGGAGACCACAGGAGATTTAGAGCATATTAGAGCTCTAAACAAAAAGAAGGCTGCTCTGGCTGATTTACTGGGTATAACAGCACAGGGGGCGCTGGTCCGCTCACGCTTTCAGTGGGTGAATGAACTGGATGCTCCTTCTAAGTTCTTCTTTAGTCTTGAGCGTAGAAATGGACAGAAGCGGTACATGCACGCTGTGCGATCAGAATCAGGGGATCTCCTTAATGATCCTGCTGACATTCGCAAGCGAACAGTCAGCTTTTTCTCAAAGCTGTATGAGAGCGATCGCACGACGACGCAGGAGGTGGAGGACAGGTTCCTCAGGAATATGACCAGACTGACGCAGTCGGCAGCGGCGCAGCTGGATGCTGAACTCTCTTTGGAGGAGCTGCACGAGGCCCTCCAAGGTATGGAGAATGGTCGCGCTCCTGGCATTGATGGCCTACCAGCTGAGTTTTACAAGACTTTCTGGTCGGTCATCGGCCAGGATGTGCTGGAGGTCCTCGGGTGCAGCATACGCGATGGAAAGCTTCCTTTGAGTTGCAGGAGGGCGGTGCTGACGCTGCTGCTGAAAAAGGGGGACCTGTCCGAACTGAAGAACTGGCGCCCCGTGTCTCTGCTGTGCGCCGATTGTAAACTGCTCTCGAAAGCATTGGCCTCGTGACTGGCAAAGGTGATGGAGCAGGTGGTTCACTTTGACCAGTCGTACTGTGTACCCGGTAGGTCTGTCTTTGATAACGTATTTCTAATTCGTGATGTTTTGGACGTCTCCAGACTATTGGGGTTAAAGACTGGTCTCGTATTTCTAGACCAGGAAAAGGCTTTTGACCGGGTTGAACACGGGTATCTCTGGAAGGTTCTGGAGAGCTTTGGGTTCAACCCTGGTTTTATTGCCATGATCAAGGTTCTGTACGGTGACATTGAGAGTGTGCTGAAAGTTAACGGTGGTTTATGTGCTCCTTTTAAAGTTTTTAGAGGGATCCGACAGGGCTGTTCACTGTCGGGTATGTTGTACTCACTCTCCATTGAGCCCCTGCTCTGTAAGCTGAGGGAGGGACTGGAGGGTTTTTATGTTCCGAATTGTACTGCCCCATTACATGTCTCAGCTTATGCAGATGACCTTGTTGTACTTATCAGTGCTCAAGATGATGTAAATATTTTAGTTGATGTTTTACATGATTTTAACATTTTATCCTCTGCAAAGGTAAACTGGGCCAAGAGCGAAGCAGTTTTACTCGGGGAACCCAGACTCCCTGACGGACTGGCCTGGGGGATGGGCGGGTTTAAATACCACGGCGTGCATTTGGGGGAGTGTTATTGAAGAAAGGAACTGGGATGGTGTGATGGAAAAGGTGAAGGAAAGACTGAACAGATGGATGTGGCTGGTCCCTCAAATGTCATACCGAGGTAGAGTTCTCATCATCAACAACCTGGCTGCGTCCTCCCTATGGCATAAACTGGCGTGTGTCGATCCCCCACCAGGCCTGCTGGCCAGTCTTCAAGCTCTGCTGGTGGATTTTTTTGGGATCGACTTCACTGGGTTCCTCAGGGAGTTCTTCCTCTTCCCAAGGATGAGGGAGGGCAGGGGCTCATTCATTTAGCCAGTGGGGTGGCTGCCTTCCGCCTCCAGTTTGTACAAAGACTGCTTACTGGCCCCAAGGAACTGGTTTGGAGGGAGGTAGCCTACAGGATCCTGTATACAGTGGGAGGCCTGGAGATGGACAGGTCCCTGTTTTTAATGAACCCAAAGTTACTGGACACTGCTGGTTTACCTGCATTTTATCGTGGGCTTTTTAAAATATGAAGTTTTTTTTAAAGTCAAAGGACCGGAGAGTACAACGCTGCACTGGCTGCTGGAGGAACCTCTGCTTCATGGCGCCCGGATGGACATATCAGGCCTGTCGACTCCTGCACTGACTAGAGTCTTGGTTTCTTCGGGGGTCACCACACTGCGTCAACTGGTGGACACTGCGGGACCTGATCTTTCTGGTGCAGAGGGTCTGACTGCACGGTTAGGCCTGAGGTCTCTGCGCGTGGTATCTCGATCTCTGTGCAAGTGGAGGACAGCGCTGACCCCTGAGGAACTTAGGATGTTGATAGACTACGGTGCAGGGGTGACTAGACCTGCAGAGGACGACCCCTTTCCTGCTCTCATCCTGGCCCCTGACCTGGAGGACTGTGAGGGGCCCCTGCTGGAGTGTAAGGGGGAGTCCTGCATGAAGTTGGACAGTGCATCCGGGAAGCTGCTGTACAGAGCATGCGTGAAAGCGCTAAACAAAAAGAGACTGAATGGGAGGGTGGACACGCCGTGGAGGGAGGTTCTATCTCTGAGTGATGATGTAAAGCCTGAGTGGAGAGCATTGTACAAACCACCGTTAACAAAAAGAGCTGCTGACCTCCAGTGGAGGGTTTTACATGGGATTTTACCTGTCAACTCTTTTATCTCTGTTTTAAACCCTGAGGTTGCACCAGTTTGCCCTTTTTGCACACAGAGGGAAACTGTCTTTCACGCTTTTATGTGCTGT
>NC_089820.1:28730170-28845170 GCF_029633855.1 Hoplias malabaricus
GTGGAACAGTAGAACTGTGTTCTCTGGAGTGATGGAGTTCCTCTGGTGTGTGGAACAGTGGAACTGTGTTCTCTGGAGCGATGGGGTTCCTCTGGTGTGTGGAACAGTAGAACTGTGTTCTCTGGAGTGATGGAGTTCCTCTGGTGTGTGGAACAGTGGAACTGTGTTCTCTGGAGTGATGGAGTTCCTCTGGTGTGTGAAACAGTAGAACTGTGTTCTCTGGAGTGATGGAGTTCCTCTGGTGTGTGGAACAGTGGAACTGTGTTCTCTGGAGTGATGGGGTTCCTCTGGTGTGTGGAACAGTGGAACTGTGTTCTCTGGAGTGATGGAGTTCCTCTGGTGTGTGGAACAGTAGAACTGTGTTCTCTGGAGCGATGGGGTTCCTCTGGTGTGTGGAACAGTAGAACTGTGTTCTCTGGAGTGATGGAGTTCCTCTGGTGTGTGGAACAGTGGAACTGTGTTCTCTGGAGTGATGGAGTTCCTCTGGTGTGTGAAACAGTAGAACTGTGTTCTCTGGAGTGATGGAGTTCCTCTGGTGTGTGGAACAGTGGAACTGTGTTCTCTGGAGTGATGGGGTTCCTCTGGTGTGTTCTCTGGAGTGATGGAGTTCCTCTGGTGTGTGGAACTGTGTTCTCTGGAGCGATGGGGTTCCTCTGGTGTGTGGAACAGTGGAACTGTGTTCTCTGGAGTGATGGAGTTCCTCTGGTGTGTGGAACAGTGGAACTGTGTTCTCTGGAGTGATGGAGTTCCTCTGGTGTGTGGAACAGTGGAACTGTGTTCTCTGGAGTGATGGAGTTCCTCTGGTGTGTGGAACAGTGGAACTGTGTTCTCTGGAGTGATGGGGTTCCTCTGGTGTGTGGAACAGTGGAACTGTGTTCTCTGGGGTGATGGGGTTCCTCTGGTGTGTTGAACTGTGTTCTCTGGAGTGATGGAGTTCCTCTGGTGTGTGGAACAGTGGAACTGTGTTCTCTGGAGTGATGGGTTTCCTCTGGTGTGTGGAACAGTGGAACTGTGTTCTCTGGGGTGATGGGGTTCTTCTGGTGTGTGGAACAGTGGAACTGTGTTCTCTGGAGCGATGGGGTTCCTCTGGTGTGTGGAACAGTGAAACTCTGTTCTCTGGGGTGATGGGGTTCCTCTGGTGTGTGGAACAGTGGAACTGTGTTTTCTGGAGCGATGGGGTTCCTCTGGTGTGTGGAACAGTAGAACTGTGTTCTCTGGAGTGATGGAGTTCCTCTGGTGTGTGGAACAGTGGAACTGTGTTCTCTGGAGTGATGGAGTTCCTCTGGTGTGTGAAACAGTAGAACTGTGTTCTCTGGAGTGATGGAGTTCCTCTGGTGTGTGGAACAGTGGAACTGTGTTCTCTGGAGTGATGGGGTTCCTCTGGTGTGTTCTCTGGAGTGATGGAGTTCCTCTGGTGTGTGGAACTGTGTTCTCTGGAGCGATGGGGTTCCTCTGGTGTGTGGAACAGTGGAACTGTGTTCTCTGGAGTGATGGAGTTCCTCTGGTGTGTGGAACAGTGGAACTGTGTTCTCTGGAGTGATGGAGTTCCTCTGGTGTGTGGAACAGTGGAACTGTGTTCTCTGGAGTGATGGAGTTCCTCTGGTGTGTGGAACAGTGGAACTGTGTTCTCTGGAGTGATGGGGTTCCTCTGGTGTGTGGAACAGTGGAACTGTGTTCTCTGGGGTGATGGGGTTCCTCTGGTGTGTTGAACTGTGTTCTCTGGAGTGATGGAGTTCCTCTGGTGTGTGGAACAGTGGAACTGTGTTCTCTGGAGTGATGGAGTTCCTCTGGTGTGTGGAACAGTGGAACTGTGTTCTCTGGAGTGATGGAGTTCCTCTGGTGTGTGGAACAGTGGAACTGTGTTCTCTGGAGTGATGGGGTTCCTCTGGTGTGTGGAACAGTGGAACTGTGTTCTCTGGGGTGATGGGGTTCCTCTGGTGTGTTGAATTGTGTTCTCTGGAGTGATGGAGTTCCTCTGGTGTGTGGAACAGTGGAGCTGTGTTCTCTGGAGTGATGGAGTTCCTCTGGTGTGTGGAACAGTGGAACTGTGTTCTCTGGGGTGATGGGGTTCCTCTGGTGTGTGGAACAGTGGAACTGTGTTCTCTGGGGTGATGGGGTTCCTCTGGTGTGTGGAACAGTGGAACTGTGTTCTCTGGAGTGATGGGGTTCCTCTGGTGTGTGGAACAGTGGAACTGTGTTCTCTGGGGTGATGGGGTTCCTCTGGTGTGGAACAGTGGAACTGTGTTCTCTGGAGTGATGGAGTTCCTCTGGTGTGTGGAACAGTGGAACTGTGTTCTCTGGAGTGATGGGGTTCCTCTGGTGTGTGGAACAGTGGAACTGTGTTCTCTGGGGTGATGGGGTTCCTCTGGTGTGTTGAACTGTGTTCTCTGGAGTGATGGAGTTCCTCTGGTGTGTGGAACAGTGGAACTGTGTTCTCTGGAGCGATGGGGTTCCTCTGGTGTGTGGAACAGTGGAACTGTGTTCTCTGGGGTGATGGGGTTCCTCTGGTGTGTGGAACAGTGGAACTGTGTTCTCTGGAGTGATGGAGTTCCTCTGGTGTGTGGAACTGTGTTCTCTGGAGTGATGGGGTTCCTCTGGTGTGTGGAACAGTGGAACTGTGTTCTCTGGAGTGATGGAGAATGTAATGTGAATGAGCTGGATGTGTGTCTATTCATTTACAACAACACACTACACTAAAGATAAATATCATGAAGTGCAGATGATAATCAGTGTTTGTGTCTTTGTGTGAGAGAGAGTGTGTGTGTGTTTGTGTGTGAGTGTTTGCATGTGTGTGTGTGGAGATAAAGCCCATGTCCTCAGGCTTGTAGATTAGTTTTGTGTGTTATTTTAAGCCT
Source organism: Hoplias malabaricus (assembly GCF_029633855.1). Taxonomy (NCBI): domain Eukaryota; kingdom Metazoa; phylum Chordata; class Actinopteri; order Characiformes; family Erythrinidae; genus Hoplias; species Hoplias malabaricus. The sequence goes on from NC_089820.1 coordinate 28,733,026, forward strand.
GTGTTTTTACCTCCGGCTGCAGAGGAATTTTCTATCTCTCTCTCTCTCTCTTTCTCTCTCTCTTACACACACACTCACACACACACACACACACCAGCCCACCGGCTTCACAGCTAGGATTAAACACACAGACCCCCAGGCAATTCCTCAATATACTACTGAGAGAGAGAGAGAGAAGAGGGAGAGTGAATGAAAGAATAGCAGACAGAGTTAAGTGAGAGAGTGAATGAGGGAATGAGGGAAGGAAGAACAGTGAGGGAGAGGAGAGAAACAGGGAGAGAGATGAAAAAGTGAGTAAGAGAGAAATAGAATGAGACGGGGGAGAGAGAGAGAGAGAGAAAGAAAGCACTGGGTATGGGCATAGTCACCTTCTACTCATGTGCAGCTGCTCTTGATCGTCCCACTGCTTTAGTCTTTTTTTCTCAAAGGGAAACCTTTCTAAGTCTGACGTGGCCCTGAAAGTGTCTGAATTGGGGAGAGTTGGAGGGTGTGTCTAAAAGGGGTGTCTATAAACCTTTGGCCAGGTTGTGTATCTGTGTAAGTGCAGAAGGGACTCCGTGGTGAAATAAAGTCTACAGCACTAAACTGGTCCCTGGAGAAACTGGTGGCAATTTCCCACTTCACACTTCCATCTTTTACTGTGATTACAGAAGATCAGACAGCGCTGGGTTGCCATGTTCTGCGCCACAATCCCACACTGTTGGAAGAGGAGTCACATATTTCCGCTGTGACTTTATTTACCGGTTATTTATAGCCTCCGTCTCCGTCCTGCACGTACAGCTCATAATTGCCATGTGATTTATCTTTGGCAATCAATCTCAGCAGAACTGGCAGCGGCATGAGTACAGAGCTACAGCCTTTCAGAACTTTACCAACCACTTTACAGAGCCTTTCACAGCAGTATGTTACAATGTGATGTTACAGGGAACTGTGTCAGGGTGATGTTACAGTGTGATGTTACAGGGAATTGTGTCAGGGTGATGTTACAGGGAGAAGTTACAGGGAACTGTGTCAGGGTGATGTTACAGTGTGATGTTACAGGGAACTGTGTCAGTGTGATGTTACAGTATGATGTTATAGTGTGATATTACAGGGTGATGTTACAGGGAACTGTCTCAGGGTGATGTTATAGTGTGATATTACAGGGAACTGTTACAGGGAACTGTGTCAGTGTGATGTTACAGGGTGATGTTACAGGTTAATGTTACAGGGAATGGTATCAGTGTGATGTTACAGGGTGATATTACAGGGAACTGTTACAGGGAACTGTGTCAGTGTGATGTTACAGGTTGATGTTACAGGGAATGGTGTGAGTGTGATGTTACAGGGTGATATTACAGGGTGATCTTACAGGGAACTGTCTCAGGGTGATGTTATAGTGTGATATTACAGGGTGATATTACAGGGTGATGTTACAGGGAACTGTCTCAGGGTGATGTTATAGTGTGATATTACAGGGTGATATTACAGGGAACTGTTACAGGGAACTGTGTCAGTGTGATGTTATAGTGTGATGTTACAGGGTGATGTTACAGGGAATGGTGTCAGGGTGATATTACAGGGTGATGTTACAGGGAACTGTCTCAGGGTGATGTTATAGTGTGATATTACAGGTAACTGTTACAGGGAACTGTGTCAGTGTGATGTTACAGGGTGATGTTACAGGTTGATGTTACAGGGAATAGTGTCAGTGTGATGTTACAGGGTGATATTACAGGGAACTGTCTCAGGGTGATGTTACAGGTTGATTTTACAGGGAATGGTGTCAGTGTGATGTTACAGGGTGATATTACAGGGTGATGTTACAGGGAACTGTCTCAGGGTGATGATATAGTGTGATATTACAGGGTGATGTTACAGGGAACTGTGTCTGTGTGATGTTACAGTGTGATGTTACAGGGTGATGTTACAGGGTGATGTTACAGGGAATAGTGTCAGTGTGATGTTACAGGGTGATATTACAGGGAACTGTCTCAGGGTGATGTTACAGGTTGATGTTACAGGGAATGGTGTCAGTGTGATATTACAGGATGATGTTACTGGGAACTGTCTCAGGGTGATGTATAGTGTGATATTACAGGGTGATGTTACAGGGAACTGTCTCAGGGTGATGTTATAGTGTGATATTACAGGGAACTGTTACAGGGAACTGTGTCAGTGTGATGTTACAGTGTGATGTTACAGGGAATGGTGTCAGTGTGATGTTACAGGGTGATGTTACAGGGAACTGTGTCAGGGTGATGTTACATTGTACTATTACAGTTTGATTTTACATTGTACAGGGTAATGTTACAGGTTGATGTTACAGAATGTCAATGTCATTAATGCAGTGTATGACCATTGCAGGACAATGTTACAGGATGAGAGCGATGGATGACTGTGTGACTGGATGAGAGTGGTATGTTACTCTCTGTCTTTTTCAGGATGAAAAGGGTACAGTGTTTTCTGACTGCTACAGAATGTATGAGTGTAACAGAATTAGAGGTGCACGTTGCTGTACGACTGAGAAAACACTGAAATGATCTGCATCAGCAACAATACATCTCTGTAAACACTAGCTGTGATTTTTTAGAGAGGGAAATAAATTCTGTTTTAATAAATTCCATTTCCCCCGCAGTGAGCCTGTCCCTGGACGCGTTTTTAGGAGCTGATTGGTAATTACTTTAACAAAGCAGCACACCGACCAGGCTTGTGTGCTGTAATAGATTTGTTAAATCATGAAATCTCTGTCACTTTTCATATCCAGTTCCCTCTCCTCCAACACCTGCTTTACACCCCCCCCCCCCCAAACGTTCTCCTCCTGGGCTCGGCGTATGGAAGCAGAAATCAACAGGATGCTGGCTTTTATTTGGGCGATATTTGCTGGGTATTTATTTCCCCCGCTCCCTCAGCAGTTAGGGGAGAATTTGACAGAGAAAACAACAAATTAGGGGAAACAAAAAAACCTGAAACGTCCCACCCCCACCCTCCAAAATCAGGTCCTGGAGCTGGAAGCTGGAACCGTGTGGATTAATATTGCAGGGGAATCTCTGGGAACAGGCTGTAAGTTGTGAGAGTCGCATGGCTGGGTTTTTTAGATCAGTGTACTCACCGGTTCGAGTGTTTACACGAAAGTGTTCGCGGTGAGAGAGCAGGGGACACACCGCAGAATGAAAAAGAGGATAAGAGCGATGTGTATAAAAAGACTCGGTGATGAAAGCAGCGATCCTGACTAATAAAAGCCAACAGCAGTCCGTGGGGAAAAAAAGGAGCCAATTAATTAATAAGCGTTTTGTTTCACGTGGAACATCTCGCAGACAGCGGAGACGGCCGGCGTCAAACCACACTACATTTTCCACATAAATATTCATATTCCTCCCGCATAAATTACAGACAGAAGTTCAGACACCTGCTCATCAACGTCTCTCCTGAACCGAAGGGCATTCATCAGGAGGCCGACGCCCCCTCACAGCACTGACAGATGCTGCTCCTCCCCGGGGGGCTTTAAACCAGGGGCTGGAACATTGCTGTTAGCCCATTTCCACAAAAAAAAAAAACGGGTTCTGTTCAGGATTCTTGGAATCTTGATTCCTTCCCCCCACATTTCCACAATATTTGATGGAAACATAGGATAAGTCACCAGCGGGGGGCGCTGTGGAGCTGGGTTCCAGTGTGTGGCTGTGTCTGAATTCAGCTCCAGAGCCAGAGATAAACAGTCAGAGTCAGGACAGAGTCATGGTTAACCCACTGTTTACACTGTGGTCAGATCACAGTGAGATATGATACACATGTGGAAATGATGCAAAGTTCGGAGGCGTCCTGAGGAGCTCGTGAACAGTGGAGAAAAGTAGCTGACGCTCCTCGAGTCGCTCTTAACTCAGCCCCAGAAACACACACAGAGACGGAGCAGGTTCCTGTTTTATTTCCTTTTATTTATTTCTGTAACTCTCTGTAAACTAATTTATGTCGGTGGAAATGCCATAAAGGTTCCAAATTAGGTTCCGAAGCAGGAATTAAACCAGTTCCACATTGGATCAGTAGCATCACTCCAGCTCATCCCACAGAAACTGGATGGAGCTCCCATCACTCCAGAGAACACAGTTCCACTGCTCCACAGCCCAGTGCTGGGGGGTTTTATAACCCTTTGTCACACACATGGGCATGGTGTGTGTGTGTGTGCGCATATGTATGCATGGATTTATGTATGTGTGCCTCCTTTGTTTCTCTGTGTGTGTGTGTTTTTGTATGTACCTGTGTAAATGTATATTTTCACACGTTTGTGTGTGTTTGAATGTATGTGATTGTGTGTACTCATGTGTGTCTAAATGTATGTTTTCACGTTTGTGTGTGTATGTGTGTTTGAGTGGATGTTTGCACGTCTGTGTGTTTGTGTGTAATTTTGTATGTGTGTGTGTGTATGTGTGTTTGAGTGGATGTTTGCACATGTCTGTGTGTGTGTGTGTAATTTTGTGTGTGTGTGTGTGTGTTTGTGTGTGTGTTTGAGTGGATGTTTGCCCATGTATGTGTGTGTGTGTTTGAGTGCATGTTTTCATATTTGTGTGACTGTAAGCGGTAAGTGGGTGGGGTGGGAGGTGGGGGGGTTAACAGCTGTGGGATTGATTTCTGTCCTGTTCCCTTTGTTTTACACCACACTTTTGTTCATATAATCGGTGTGTTCCTGCCGTTAGGGCGAAGGTCCTTGTGGTTATCTTCTGCACTAACCCCCCCACCCCCATCCCGCCGCGCCCCTGCTGAGGGGGTCCAACCCGGTCATGGCTCGCTATCGATAAAGTGCTCACAGCTCTGTCACAATCTCTCCAATCCTCGGCGGAACTTACTGCAGCACACACACACCCTTCACATGAACTGATCCAGTTCCACCTTAAATGGTGCAGCGGATTGAAAAATTTGAAACAGGTACAAGACATAACAGTATTTAGTGGTCAACATAATTCAAGGTGGAGTAGATCATTCCATAGAAGCCCAGTCCAGCCTCTTTTTAATATTATTATTTTTTATTATTATTATTATTATTATTACTGACAAGCCCAGGTATAATAAATGCATCATGTCTATTCCCATATTATTTAAGGTGGAATCCAAAATTCTAATAAAGAAGCCAGTGAATTAGAAGACAGTGTCTACATTACTGAAGGCACACGAAGATTCTCGGCCAATCAGATCGAGCGATCAGATGTAAACATTTTGTAACTGATGTCTGTTGTCTGTGAAGTCCTGAGAAATCAGAGGCGGAGAAATCGAAGGAGTTCAGGATCAGTGCTGATTTGTTAAAGCTAAACTGAAGAGCTAAGCCCTGAGGTGAGTGTGTGTGTGTGTATTTATAGAGGTATGTCATGTTTTGTTTACTTTCACACTCTGACAGCAACACAACGTCTGTGGACTTTTAAAAAGAAATAAAAAGAATAATACACACACAAACACACCTATAAACACACACCACACTAATACATTAAACACTCTTCCTTTTCTTTTTTCTTTCTCTTATATTTGTTTTTTCTTCTCTCTCACCTTCATATTTCTCTTTCTATTCTGTCCCTCTTTATTATTTCTTCCCATTCTTATCTCTCTCTGTCATTGCTCTTTATCTTCAATCACTCCATATTTCTATTCCGTCCTCCGTCTCCCCCCCCCCCCCCCCCTCTGTATTGTGTAGGTGTCAGTGTTAAACTGTTCTATTGAAGAATTAACTCTCTCTCTGGATCTGAACTATATGTGTGTGTGTGTGTGAGAGAGAGAGAGAGAGAGAGGGTGATGTATTCCTCTATTAGCTCAGTGCTTGTTGAAATGAGGGTTAGCGTGCGGCGTTGGGGCTAAATAAGCACTTTTATATCAGAGCCTCTGGAGACACTGGTCTGTCCAAACCACACACACACACCAAATATCAAAGCATGTTCTCACACTTCCAGTAGGAAATAACTTCATCAGGCTCTCTCTCTATCTCTCTATCTCACTCTCTCACACACACACACCTTTGGACTGTGGGAGAACACACCAGACTCCTCAGGGCACTGCCCTGATGCAGGTTTTAACTTTCTAGACCTTAAAAAGCAGGGGTCAGGAACAGGCGAAGCATGGTCCCGGTTCAGACCCAGACTCTGTCCGTTCCGGACCTGGACCTGTAGCTGATAAACCATTAAGAGCTGTTTAGTTGTGAACAGAGTGTGTGTTTGAAGTGGTGTGACTCTTCTAGTCGTTACGGTGCAGGTTCAGCGCTCCAGGAAACTCACCGACCAATCACATGTGTTTCTGCATATCACACGTGAGGCTCCTCAGCCAATAAGATCTGTGCATTATGACGAGCACTGTTACTCCACTGAGTGACACACACAGGGCAGGGTCCAGACGCCAACGTGTGTTTTTGGAGCGTGGGAGGAAACCGGAGCACCCAGAGGAAACCCACACAGACACAGGGAGAACACCACACTCCTCACAGACAGTCACCCAGAGGAAACCCACACAGACACAGGGAGAACACACCACACTCCTCACAGACAGTCACCCGGAGGAAACCCACACAGACACAGGGAGGACACACCACACTCCTCACAGACAGTCACCCAGAGCGGGAACCCACAACCTCCAGGACCCTGGAGCTGTGACAGAGACACCACCTGCTGCTCCACTGTGCCGCCCCTAAATAATTCACATTCATAATAATTATTATTGTATTAAAAAGAATTGAAAGTGTAAATTGATAAATATGAGGCTACTATAATGTACAGGACGTGGCACTGATCATATGCAGGTTATACGTTATGTTCCAGACCTTGGCTTGAGAATTTCTCTTTAGTTAGAGTCTCTCAGTTCGGGTCATTACTCTGAACATTGGGGTTTTCAGGGGACGGAGGCCATGTTTACTGTGTGATGTGTGGTGTGGGTTCTCGCCTGTTGTTGCTGTTTGATGCTCTCATCTATTGTTTGTTTCCTAAATGCGCTTGTGTTTTGACTCTCCAGGCCACCGTACTTCAATCCAATATTCACTGTGTCCTCCTGATGGTCATAACACAAGGCTTCATTACAAGGCTCATGATCTCAGTCCAAAAAGGTAATAACACACACACACACACACACACAGATAACAACCACTGCAACCGGTCTTCTTATAAAGCTGTCTCTCTCTCTCTTTCTCTCTCTCTCTCACACACACACACAACAACCACTGCAAACGGCCTTCTTATAAAGCTCTCTCTCTCTCTCTTTCTCTCTCTCTCTCACACACACACACAACAACCACTGCAACCGGTCTTCTTATAAAGCTGTCTCTCTCTCTCTTTCTCTCTCTCTCTCACACACACACACAACAACCACTGCAAACGGCCTTCTTATAAAGCTCTCTCTCTCTCTCTCTCTCTCTCTCTCTCTCACACACACACACACACACACAGTTAGTCCTAATGCTGGATGAGGATGGTGGTAATTGAGGGGTAAGTTGTATAATTTGTAAATTTCATTAACATCAGTCTTTAATCACATCTTTTGTCCATCACTGACAGAGCAACACCTACCTCTCTCTCTGTCTCCCCTTTTCTCCCACATTCTTTATCTCTCTCTTCTCCCTCTTTCTTACTCTGTCTCTCTCCATTGTTTCTTCCAATTCTTTCTCTCCTTTTATCTGCCACCCCACTTCTTTCTCTCACTCTCCTCCCTCTGTATCTGGTTCTTCCTCTTCTTTCTCTCCTTTTCTGTCTGTGGCTCTTTCACTTTCACACTTTCCTTTTTTTTGTCTTTCTCATCTCTCTCTGTTTTCCACTCTTCTTTTTTTCTTTTTCTCCGCCCCATCCCCCAGTCACCTGGAATTTAATTTGAATGGGAGTGGTATCAGAGTAAAAGCTTGTCCCACCTAGCAACAGTTGCTAAGAAGAAGATGTTCGTGGGCGGAGCCTCGGGGGAGTGTCAGGTTAGACCCAGAGGTGATGTTGGAATCTGTCAGAGTTCGGGCTCTTTTCAGATCTGTGTCTTTCAGACTGCTTCTGATGATGATAATGTGTGTGTGTGTGTGTGTGTGTGTGTGTGTGGAGATAACAGGATGTGAAAGACAGTGATAAACACAGACAGAAACTCGTTCACTGTTTATTCTGTTTACGTTATTTTGCCTGAAGCAGAAACACAGCAGTTTTAACTCTTTCCTGCGCAGACGGGTGAAGATTTAATCTGCACATTGTTTTGTCACACTTCACTAACTCTCTGTTACAAACAGAGGTGTGTGTGTGTGTGTGTGTTGAGAGAGTTTTCATTCATGCAATAATCCGTCATTTCCAGTGACAGTACCATGTGTCTTTTTCTAATTAAGGACACACACACACACACAGTATACGTATATACTACTGACAACGATGTCTGATATGACAGCTTCTTTAATGTTTGCATTCCACATAAAACATTTAAACTGGCTGCCTATAATTCAAATTTTCCACCTTAAATAACACACAGGTTACATTCTGCCTTCTGTATCTCAAATTTTCCTTTCCACCTTAAATAATGCACTGGTTATATTTTTCAACAAATAATTACATTTTTCTATTCCACATTAAATATTGCAGCATTTAAATGTTACCCGTTTTTCTAATATTCAATTCCACTTTAAATAGTGCACACATCCCGCCGTTCCACCTTAAATACTGAAATGGGCTAATGTAACATTCCACCAGTGGTGCAGGTACATATTCTGGGGTCTTTCGTCCACCTTAAATGCAGTACATCTACATTCCACAACTCCACGTATTTAGTCTCTCTCTCTCTCTCTTCCTCTGTATGTTTGAAAGAGAGAGAGAGAGAGAGAGAGAGAGAGAGAGAGAGAGAGACAGAGTGAGTGTGTGTGTGTGTGAGAGAGAGAAAGAGAGAGAGAGAGTGTGTGTGTGAGAGAGAGAGAGACAGAGTGAGTGTGTGTGTGTGTATGTGTGTGAGAGAGAGAGAGAGAGAGAGAGAGAGAGAGGAGTGAGAGAGAGAGAGAGAGAGAGAGAGAGAGAGGTCCCCTACGTCTTTCAGAGTCTCTCTCTCTCTCTCAGTTAAAATAGTTTACTTTGGTTTGACACAAGTGATATGTTTAAAGGATCTGTGTGTGTGTGTGTGTGTGAGAGAGAGAGAGATAGAGAGTGAGAGTGTGTGTGAGAGAGAGAGCGAGAGAGAGAAATGGGAAAGGAGGGAACAAAAGATATGGAGAGGCAGAGAATGAAAGAAAGAAGAAATGCAAAGTAAGGAAATGCCACATCACACAGAGAGATAGAAAGAGAGAAAGAGGCAGAGAGAGAGAGAGAGAGAGAGAGAGAGAGAGAGAGAGAGAGAAAGAAGGGACAAATATGTATTTTATGCAAATATGAAGAACATCTTATTCTATTAAATTTAATTATCCAATAAAATTTTAATTTGGTTCAAAGCTGAGACAAAATTAAACACCCCCCCCCCTTCTTCTCTCTCTCTCTCTCTCTCTCTCACACACACACACACACACACACACACAGATCCTTTAAACATATCACTTGTGTCAAACCAAAGTAAACTATTTTAACTGAGAGAGAGAGAGAGACTCTGAAAGACGTAGGGGACCTGTGTCGCTGGGGGCTCCCACTAGGGTCTCCCCTGAGGAACAGATCTGGAGTGAAGATCACACACATATGAGACAACAGCACAATAAAAACAAAGCCTTTACCCTGTGGAGTAGAGGGTCACCAGGACCTATCCCTGGAGCCAGGCCAACAGCGAACACTGGGTGGTCTTCCAGCCCACATCACCCACCCACAAGAGGCAACATGGGAGAGCACCCAGGAACACAGACTCCTGGGAAACGTAGGCCTCTCACGCAGAGCCGAGCGGAGGGTACACACGGATACAGTAATAGAAAAAGTACAACCTCTCCCTGTAGTTTTAATGTGTATTAAATGACGTATTAGTAGCTGTAACAGAACACTCTGGTCCTCCGGTCGGACACAGATCTTTTTGCTGCCTCCGTTTGGTATTCGAGCAGTGTACGGTTAGTCTGTGCTGCTTTGTACACACAAAATAATCACGAAAAACATTTATAAAAGCTCATAGTTCTCCACTGATTCAGCCTGAGAACTCACATCATCACTACAAGACGCCATGCACTTCCTTCTCCTGATTTATGGATGGAAAAATAAAAACACAACCGGAATAACGGGTCAACAACGGCGCAGGATGGGGAGAGCTGAGGGCTGAGGACTGAAAGGTTGTTGGTTTGATTCCCAGGAAAACTGGGGGCAGTAGGAGTGAAGGAACTGCACTGTCCTCCTCCTCAATCCACAGCTGAGGGGCCCTAGAGCAAAGCATCGAACCCACAACTGCTCCCCGCTCTTGGTGTGCGTTCACTGCCCCTTGAGTGTGTGTGCATTCACTGCCACAGATGCACAGTTAAATACAGGAAACACAAAAAAACTGCACATTTCATTATAGAATGGTACGGAACGGGCTCAAGAACCACTCGGCCCTGCGGTGGTGAACAGGGCCTAGAGAGGAGAGACTGGGAGGAATGACATGTCTGATATGAGTGGAGTGATGTTATTGGACGTCAGTTGTAATCATGATTTGTCTATAAAAAACACAGTGTTCAAACACACCATTGCTGATGAGTGTTCTCAGTTCCAGAGCACCTTGGGCCAAAGGTCAATGGTCGACTTGTGGTCGTGTCTTCTGACCTGAGGCTGTATGATTCGGACACTCGGGTTAACAGTGGAGCAGAGTTGTCAACTGATCACCATCCGGTGTTGAGTTGGATTAGAAGAGCAGGGTTACGTTATTGTTACCTTTGAGGAAACTTCCCCTTTAACACGTCTGTGGTAGTGAACACACAATCACTAACTAGTGAACAATTTTTAGCCACACAAACTAGGGGCAGTGAACACACACACAGTTTTACAGAGCATTAGTGTCCTGCACCATGTGTTAATTTGTGTTGAGATGGTTTTTAAACAGACAGCACAAACAGCACCAGCCTCTACTGGGTGCCTTGCTCAAGCTCGATTCTCTAACTTTATGGCAACCGTTGCCCCTCATTAGATGGTGGGGAAAATTGCCAGGCAGACCCGGTAGGCCCGAAAGCTGTCGGACCGAAATCATTCTGGACAGAGGACTCTGTCCAGAATGATTTCAGCTCTCACCTCTGAGAGAGATTCTCACATATCCTGGAGGAGGTTGGGGGAAATGAAGTTTGAATGGACCCTATACAATACCTCCTTTGGTGCACAGGGCTGAGGTCAAAAGCTAGTCGGTACCTGTTCTGGAGTTGTAAAGTTGTTGTTTTTTTGAGTCAGGAAGGAGAGGCAGGAGACAAGATGTAGGAAGAAGGTCTTTATTGTGCAATGGCTGTCTGTTCATCTCTGAAGACCCAGGGTTTCGTCCTGAGATACAGATAGGTGTGTGTTAGCGTTAAACAGATGTAGTTTTTCTGGCTCTCATATCTACTGACATTTTTGACCTGTAATCTGTATCTTGAGCTGTTTAATACCTGGACCCTGATCACCTTAGGCTTCACTGAATGGTGAATAATCAGTTTGATAAATTGATGTAATACCACGAAAATCCAACAGTGTACACAGGAAGTGAGGCCATCAAGTGGTAGGTGGAGTATTTGTGAGTTGGGCTGGATCAAGAAACTCCTGATTCAGTGGTTGGGTGCCAGCAGGTGACAAATACTGCATCTTTGGCAGTTGTAGAAACCAGAGGTGATTGCTCTAAGACTGCAAGGGAAGCTCAGCCTCCCCTAAAATGTAAAAAATTAGTGATCAAATATATTCTGTTGTGTACATGTCATTGAATAAATATGCACTACAACGCGCTCGACTTTTATTCAGAATCAGCTTCTTATCACTGGTAAAGACGCGGCTTTCCTCTCAATCATTCCCGCAGCTTCACAGTGCTTTAAACAATGAGGACGCTGAGCATCCACAGAGTTCAATAGCGAAGCAGTGAAGTACAGCAAAACAAGACGAGTCATTGGATAAATGCTGGGCTTTGTCCCACCCATTGGACGCTCAGCGTCTATGGGGCAGTGGGCTGGCCTCGGCTGGCCCGGACGATCAGCTCCTGCATGATGATTGGATGATCTGTCTGAGGCTGAATCCCTTTTTGATTGACAGCAAAATGAGCGAATCAGCGTGCTTAAGCCTGTGCTTAACCTTAGAGATGGGGCTTTGCAATGTCACCTTCTCCATTTCATGTGGGAGCTGTGATAGTGGAAAAGTGACCAGCTAAAAGGGAGTTGAGCCGAGCTGAGTCGATCCTGTGCAGTGGAAAAGCACCATTTGAGGAAATGCTAAAGACCAGAGGTGACTATGTTATGGTGTGACAGCACCAAGGGATTCGTAGGGCTCTGCTGTGACAAGGTGAATGAGATTTGCTCAGAAATTTTAAAACCCCTCGATATTGGGTGGGGTGCTCTTGGGTCACGTGCCATGATCAATTTATTTAATGCACAATATATTGGAATATTGAAGAGGAACAAAGAAAAACATACAATACACAAAATGGTGCAGGAAAAGCACAAAAAGCCAGAAAAACTTGCCCTAGGCACCTAAATTAGACTTTAACTTAAATTCAAAACACTGTATTGTGAGAAAAAACCTTAACGAAGAACCAGTAGAAAGCAGAGTAATGAGTCCCAAATTCTGCTACGTCTGGGTCTAGGTCCGGCCACAACAGAAAACAAAAAAATAAATAAAAATGAGACAACTGTACTGTACTTGTTTAGGTGTTTATTCAGCAGCGTGTTTTAAATTCAGGAGCTGACAAGGCCAAAATAATATAAAACAGATAATACCAACTAATGAGGGGGGGGGGGGTCTACCTTACCTTCCAAAACAAGAAAAAAAAAAAAACAACATGAAATAAAATACAGCTCTACCCTAACTCCCTTACTATTTAAAAAAAGACAAAAAAGTAGGAAAGAGAAAAATAACAAATGGCATAACTCCCTATTACACATTAAACACCTGTGCATATTCATTCATTCATTCATTATCTGTAACCGCTTATCCAATTCAGGGTCGCGGTGGGTCCAGAGCCTACCTGGAATCATTGGGCGCAAGGCGACCTGTGCATATAAAAAATCTATATTATTCATCTATTTACAGCCTATATACAAACAGTAAGGTTCCTAAAGAGACTATTCAGAGGAAAACAGAGTCAGAGAAAAGCAAAAGTCAGTTGTACAAACAAACAAAGCGTTTAAAAAAAAAAAAAAATCATGTTTCACAAGAAATCAAAGTATGAGACAGCAGTCTGCCAACCGGCCAACTTGGCCCTGCTTTTAACGAAAGCCAAGAACCTGGGGCAGCCAATCAGGAGTGGGAGGGTGGTACAGAAACCAGAGGCAGCCAATCAAGAGCAGTGGAGGTGGTACCGAACCAGTCATAGGCCGATAGGCTACACCTGGAACAGATTAACACAGAAAAACACAGACATTTTGCAGACCTGACAAACATTAGGGTGTAACCTGTGGAGGTAACAACGGACATCAGGAACAAATTTTGTGCCAGTTATCAGGGAATCACTCTTCTCAGCCTCCCTGGGAAAGGGAATGAGAACCTGTCCATTAGTGTGAACCTATGATTTAGGACGAACAATGCAAATGTAATTCTGGTGGTCGAGTGATGGGTCGATGCTTTACTCTCGCACAGATAACTGAGGGGACATAGTTGTTTTGTTTTGTAGATCTGGAGAAGGTGTATGAGTGTTCTCTGGGATATTCTGTGGGAGGTGCTCTGGAAGTATGGGGTGCTGTGTTCCTCAGGCGAGCTCTTTGGAGTTGTGTTTGCGTCGTCGTCAGTGTGTCTGTCTGGAATTTACAGGGATGTGCCTCGTCTCCACTGCTGTTCTGCATATTCATGCACAGGGTGGCGAGACATAGGCTTCCATCGGGGCTTGGTAGGTGTCATCTCTGCAATTCGCGGATTATCTTGTCCTTCTGGCTTCTATGCTTGGGGCCCTCCAGCACAGACTGTGTGAAGCGGTAGATACAGTGTATAGATTAGCTCCTCCAAATATGAGGCCGTGGTTATCTCCCAGAAACAGATGGTATGCTCCCTTCAAGTAGGCTGCAAGAACCAACCCCAAGTGAAAGTGTTCAAGTATCTCAGGGTTTTGTTAACAAATGTTAGGAAGAGGGCTTTTGAGGTGGACTAGAGGTGAGGGGAAGGATCGGCAGGAATGTGATCATTGTACTGGGCTGTACAAGATCTATGGGATCAAGTGAGGACCTCTGTGACCTCGGCGTAAAGCCTCCGTTCCTTCGCTCTGAACAGAGCCAGTTGAGGTGGTCTGGAAATCTGATAAGGAATGCCCCCCTGGATACCTGCCTTTGGAGGTAATTCAGGCATGGCCACCTGGGAGGTGGTTTCAAAGTACTGTAGGGAATATACTGTATCTCCCGGCTGACCTGGGAACGACTGGGGATCCCTACAGAGGATTTACTTGAAGTTTCATGGGAAAGTGATTTGCTGGTCTTCTTTGTCGCTGTGTTGCCATCATGACCCTGAAATGCACTAAACAGTAAATAAGATCATGAGAACAAAGAGGGACTATCTGGTGAAATTGTCCACTTTCATGTTTGTGTGTGTGTGCGTGCAAGAGTGACTATGTGAGTGTGTGAGATACACAGGTCATATACTCACACACACACACACCTTTGGCTACTTTCACACACTCACCCAGTCACTTACACCTGTGGACAGTATCACACACTCACACCTTTGGACTGTCTCACACATTCACCCTGTCACTCACACACTCACATTTGTGGACAGTCTCACACATTCACCAAGTCATTCACACACTTACACCTGTGGACAGTCTCACACATTCACCCAGTCACTCACACCTGTGGAATGCCTCACCCATTCACCCTGTCACTATCACCCTCACACCTGTGGACAGTCTCACACATTCACCCAGTCACTCACACATTAGGGCAATGTCACACACTCACCCAGTCACTCACACACACACCTGTGGACTGTCTCACACATTCACCCAGTCACTCACACCTGTGGACAGTCTCACACATTCACCCAGTCACTCACACATTAAGGCAATGTCACACACTCACCCAGTCACTCACACACTCACACCTGTGAACTGTCTCACACATTCACCCTGTCACTTGCACATGTGGACAGTCTCACAGGGTTTGTGAGGGTCTTAGGATGAAGTGTTAAAAAAATGAATGAATGAATGAATGAAGAAAAATAAACACCTGTGAAATCCGAGACTTTCAGATGGACCATATACAAATGAATCATAATTTAAATGACTCACCTGTTCCCGCAGTTATCAAGGACTCCAGGTCACATACAAGGCAGGTTTCAAACAGCTGCTAACATAACACCACTGGACACCTCACAACGCTTGGAGGAGACCGCTAACAGATGGCCCCCTCTGGTTAGCACTGTGCATGTAATGAGGGGCAGAGAGAGGGCCATCCCACCCCCACCCAGAGAGACAAGTGGGATGTGAAGGTCACCTCTCAGACTCTGACGGGCGGCTGGGGACTCGAATCAGCGACCTCCCCCTGATGGGTCCAGAACGTAGACCCCTGCACTGCACGGGATGCCTGATCATTCCCTGAAGGATCATAACAGATCCCGATCCAATGTTGGTGGAATAAATGTGCTCCTGTTTTCGGAAAGCCTTTCCGAAAGGATCAGAGTCTGGAAGCTGCAGGTTTCCCGCTGTGTGATCAAATAAATAACAGCCCTCGCTTCCTGAGGCGGTTTGACTGAAGGATGCAGACGATCCTCAGCAGAACCTTCTCCAAAATGAAGAGCTTAGATCACACGCCTGGATCTGCTCTGAGTGTGTGTGTGTGTGTAGGTAGGTGTGTGATCAGGAAAGCCTTGGTGCTTGATTTGTGTTTTTTGAAGTGTGTGTGTGTTTGAGAGAACAGGAAAACCTCATTGCTTGTTTAGAAGGTGTGTGTGTGTGTGTGTGAGAGAGAGAGAGAGATCAGAACATTTTTGCTACTTTTTTTGAAGGTGTTGGAGAGGTGTGTGTGTGTGTGTGTTTGTGATCAGAAAACATTTGTTAGGTTTCTTGAAAGTGTGTGTGTGTGTGTGATTAGAAAATTCTTGCTACTTGTTTTGAAGGTGTGTGTGTGTGTGTGTGTGTGTGTGTTGGAGATCTAAGGCTGGTTTCCATCAAAGGCATTTCTTTGATTAGCTGTGGCTGTTCCCGCTGACGTTACAGAGTTGACATATTGTCAGTAAACACACGCTCAGGTCCCTTAATGAAGAGTCGTCTTTCAGATAAAACACACACCGCAACACTTCGCTCTGTCCCCAAATACCCGCAGTCAGTACCCAGCACCGGATCAAGTGCTTACTGCACCTTTAAAACAACCTAACGTTCCTTTATCCCCCAAAATGCTCCAAATAATCACATCTGGAGAAAACGCTTTTCCATTTTGAAGAACATCAGCCGTAGCCTAAAGGTTAGAGATGTGAGCTTGGGACGAGATGGTCATTAGTTTTGTCCTGAGTAGCATCAGGAAAAATGAGGACAGAGATCTGAAAGGAACAGCACTGTCTCCTCCTTCAACATCCATGGCTGAGGTACCTTTGAGCCAGACACCTAACCCCCAACTGCGCCCTGGGTGCTGGGAAGCAGAGATTTGCTTGTTGTAGCACCATTGAGGGCTCAGTGGGGGCAGATTGTACATGCCCCGTCACCATAGGTCCTCAGACCTAGTCTAGTCTTCTTAAAGGAACACTAGGTAAGGTTTGGTATTTTTCCTCTTGGGCTCCCTCTACAGTCGCAGAGTGAAATTCACTTTTCGGAACTGACTCTAAATTCAGGAGAGCGCTAACTGCATGAAAGTAAACACAGAGCGAAACTGATACAAAACTAAACAGCTCGAGTTACACGAGTTTCTGTGGGAATTCAAACAGTGAATAAACACTTACAGACAATTTACACTTCAGACACCAACAAGATACAGTCACTTCTCACTCACACACACCGCTCCACATTAAAAGATACAGTCGCTTCTTACTCACACA
Source organism: Hoplias malabaricus (assembly GCF_029633855.1). Classification (NCBI taxonomy): domain Eukaryota; kingdom Metazoa; phylum Chordata; class Actinopteri; order Characiformes; family Erythrinidae; genus Hoplias; species Hoplias malabaricus. The sequence goes on from NC_089820.1 coordinate 28,750,029, forward strand.
CACCGCTCCACCTTAAAAGATACAGTCGCTTCTTACTCACACACATCGCTCCACATTAAAAGATACAGTCGCTTCTTACTCAAACACACCACTCCACCTTAAAAGATACAGTCGCTTCTTACTCACACACACCGCTCCACCTTAAAAGATACAGTCGCTTCTTACTCACACACACCGCTCCACCTTAAAAGATACAGTCACTTCTTACTCACACACCGCTCCACATTAAAAGATACAGTCGCTTCTTACTCACACACACCGCTCCACATTAAAAGATACAGTCGCTTCTTACTCACACACCGCTCCACCTTAAAAGATAAAGTCGCTTCTTACTCACACACACCGCTCCACATTAAAAGATACAGTCGCTTCTTACTCACACACACCGCTCCACATTAAAAGATACAGTCGCTTCTTACTCACACACCGCTCCACCTTAAAAGATACAGTCGCTTCTTACTCACACACACCGCTCAACCTTAAAAGATACAGTCGCTTCTTACTCACACACACCGCTTCACCTTAAAAGACATGCTTCTGAATGTCAACAAACCAGAGAAAGCTACAGTTCCACACAATTGTGGATATTGACTTTAGGGTAAAATATTACCGAGCGTTGCGTTGATGTTGGTGTGTTACGGGGTCAGTTTGTTCTATGAAGGCTCACCGTGAGGAATAACTGTCTGACAAACTGAGAAAGAGGAAGCAGAAACAGTACGCTAATAAAACATTAACGGAAACACAGAAGTGGCTCCCTACTGTTGACCAAAGTGGTATTGAACGTCTTTGACAATGGCAAACAGCACCGTCTGCCCTGACGCAGACCTGGCACCCAGTCAGCTCTAGGCTCATCATCAGAAACTAGCATCTCAGTGGCATGAAGTCAATCTCTGTGGACGGCGCCCAAGAAAGAAAAAAAATTACAAACCGTGCAAGACGGAGGTCTGCCAAAGAACATGAGGAAAAGCCTGGTGGAAATTGGCAGCACGTTCTTTGGTCAAATGAAAGGAAAATAAACTGGGTTCTGGTTCAGAGTGGGGTCAGTGTGTTCAGGGTGGAGACCTGGCCAGAACCATCAGTGACTACCCAGTGACAGCAGTGAAACACGGGGGAGGATGTCTGTTAATATGGGGGTGCCTGAGTTCACCAGGTGTGGGGGATATGACCTTTATGGTCAGTGTCATACGTGCTGTCATGAAGACACCAAAACACTACATGAAAATCTCGTAGTCATTGGCCTATCAGGAGTATCTCAGCAAGCCACTGACCCGAAACACACTCCAAAGCGCACACAAGCATTTTTAAAGGAGATTATAGTCAAAAAGCACTTCAGAAGATGTTTCCTCTCCATTTGCTGTTCTGTAGTTAGTTCGCGCTAGAAACTGCGCTAATTTTGCGGAGAAAAACTGCTCTCAGAATCAGAATCAGAATCTCTTTATTTCGCCAGGTATGTTAAACATACTAGGAATTTGTCTTGGTGACAGCAACACATGTATGACATGTAACACAGACTGTTAACAAACATAACTCTAAAAGAGGTACAATAAACAATAAATAAACTAAAGAATACAGTTAAGTACTAGAAAAAAAAGAGCATTAAGACATAAATTAGACAACATAAAATATAAAATCTATACTGTACAGATGTGAGTATGAATATAAATGTTTCCAAATATTCCTAAAGTAGGTTATATTATATATTGTTGTAGGAGTTACAGAAATAGAACTTCTGTACAGCTGTGCAAAATAGCATAGTGCAAGTGAGTAAAGTGTCCTGTTCAGTGCAGTTAAGTCCAGTCGGTTTAGTTCAGTGGTTTGGAGACTCAGAGGTGTTCACTGTGGTTGAGGAGAGCTACAGCTCTGGGAAAGAAGCTGTTAGCATGTCGTGTTGTGCTGGTTTTGATGGTCCTTAGTCTTCTACCAGAAGGGAGAGTCTGGAAGAGGTGATGTCCAGGATGTGAGGGGTCAAGCGTAATTTTGTGAGTGCGTTTCCTCACCCTGCTGGTGTGGATCTCTTGAAGCGTTGACAGGTTACATCCAATGATCTTCTCTGCTGATCTGATGATGCGCTGGAGCCTGGCTCTTTCTTGTGAGGTAGAGGAACCAAACCAGGTGGTTATGGATGAGGTGATGATGGACTCGATGATCGCTGTGTAGAACTGGATCATCAGGGTCTGTGGCAGGTCAAATTTCTTGAGCTGTCTCAAGAAGAACATTCTCTGCTGAGCTTTCTTGGTGATGGAGACGGTGTTCCTCTCCCACTTCAGGTCCCTGGATATGGTGGTTCCCAGGAACTTGAGTGACTCTACAGTGGAAACTGCGGTGCCATTGATGTAGAGGGGGGATACAGGGGGTGGGTTGCATCGGAAATCCACCACCATCTCTACAGTCTTGTCTGTGTTCAGCAGCAAGTGGTTGTCACTGCACCAGGACACCAGCTGACCAACCTCCTTTCTGTAAGCAGACTCATCACTATTGGCTATGAGGCCCACCAGAGTGGAATCATCTGCAAACTTCAGGAGCTTTACAGCTGGTTCCTTGGAGACACAGTCGTTGGTGTAAAGGCTGAAGAGAAGGGGTGAAAGAACACACCCTTGTGGAACTCCAGTGCTGAGTGTTCGAAGGTCTGAGGTGTGTTTCCCAAGCCGCACATACTGTCTTCTGTCTGTGAGGAAGTTTGCAATCCACTGACACATGGAGTCTGGCACTGACAGCCGGGACAGTTTGCTTTGAAGTAGCTGCGGCACAACGGTGTTGAAAGCCGAGCTAAAGTCAACAAACAGAACCCGAGCATAGGTTCCAGAGCTGTCCAGATGCTGAAGGATGAAGTGGAGAGTTAGGTTGACCACATCATCAACAGATCTGTTTGCTCTGTATGCAAACTGCAGGGGGTCCAGCAGGGGGTCTGTAATGGTCTTTAGGTGGGCTAAGACCAGGCGTTCAAAGACCTTCATGACCACAGATGTCAGGGCGACAGGTCTGTAATCATTAAATCCAGTGATGGTGGATTTCTTGGGGACTGGAATGATGGTGGAGGTCTTGAAGCAGGCTGGAACACAACGGAGCTCCAGTGATCTGTTGAAGATGCTGGTGAAGACTGGTGCTAGTTGGTCACAGCAGTGTTTTAGGGTGGATGGAGAGACTGAATCAGGTCCCGGGGCTTTCTTCACCTTCTGTCTGCTGAAGAGTCTGTGGACGTCCTGCAGGCTGATGGTGAGACAAGCTGGGGGTGGAGGTGTGAGAGCCAGTGTGGGGGAGGAGGGGGGTTGATGATCGGGTGAGAGAGTCTGCTGATTGTCTATTGTTTGAAATCTGCAGAAGAACTCATTCAGGTCGTTGGTGAGCTGACGGTCGTTCAGGTGGAGGGGGGTATTTCTCACCTTGTAGCCAGTGAGAAGCTGAAGACTGTTCCAGGCTGACGATGGGTCGTTAGCTGTGATGTGGTTATTCAGCTGCTCTGAGAACTTTCTTTTCGCTGCTTTAACCCCTTTCTCCAATCTGTACTTGGCTTTTTTGTAGACAGCTCTGTCTCCACTCCTGAATGCGGCCTCCTTCTCTCGCCTAAGCCGTTTCAGTTCTATAGAGAACCACGGTTTGCTGTTACTGTGTTTAACACGTGTTCTAGTTGAAATACAGCTGTCTTCACAGAAGCTTATATATGACGTCACAGCGTCTGTGTATTCGTCCAGTCCGTCTGTCGCCTCCTCAAACACAGCCCAGTTTGTGGATTCGAAGCAGCCCTGCAGCTTCTCTATGTCTCCACTGGTCCACCTCTTCACTGTTGTAATGGCCGGCTTGTTGGTTTTGAGTTTCTGCCGGTACGTGGGAATGAGGTGAACGAGGCTGTGATCGGAGAGCCCGAGAGCGGCGTGCACAACAGCGCGATAGGCATTCTTGATGCTTGTGTAGCATTTGTCTAGTGTGTTGCCTTCACGTGTAGCGCACGCGATATGTTGCCTGTATTTGGGCATCTCCTTCGTGAGGTTAGCGCTGTTAAAGTCCCCCAGAATGATCAGCAGCGAGTCTGGATGATCTCTCTCTAGTTCCATTATCTGTTCGGCCAGTTGTCTCTGCGCGTCGCTGGTGCACGCGCTCGGCCTGATGTACACGCCGGCCAGAATGAAGGAACTGAATTCTCTGGGAGAGTAAAACGGCCGACAGTTAATGAAGAGAGACTCCAGATGAGGAGAGCATGATGTTAACAATAATGTAGTGTCTCTACACCAGCGCTCGTTGATGTAGAAGCAGATTCCTCCTCCCCTACTCTTCCCGCTACGTTCCACGTCTCTGTCCGCTCTCAGTAGCTGGAAGCCCGGTACGTCCAGCGCACTGTCCGGGATCAGCTCGTTCAGCCAGGTCTCCGTGAAGCAGAGGGCAGAAGCAGAGGAAAAGTCCTTGTTGGTCCGGTGGAGCAGGAGTAGTTCTTCAGTTTTGTTGCTGAGAGATCGGAGGTTGGAGAGGAATAATGATGGTAGAGGTGTGCGAGGCCCGCTCCGCCTGAGACGCACGAGCGCGCCCGCGCGTCTGCCCCTTCGTCTGCGCCTCCAGCGTCTCCTTGCGAGGCCGAGCAGCGTCAGCGCGGCCGTTGTAAAGATTTCCACACACTCTGAAGGTTCTTGAATAAATTCCGGCATAAAATCAGGAGAAATGTTGTCCCTGGTGGTTAGTAACTGTTCTCTGTTCCAGCTGACCAAGTTTGAAGTACAATAGACAACATTAATTAACAAAAACAAACATAACACGGAGGAGCTCGTCACCGTGGCTGCCATACTCGGCGCCATTACAGAGCTGACTCTGTTTACGAAGCCCCAGTGTCTGTAAATGGGTAAAAAAAAAACAAAGTCCTGTATGCTAGGCTTTTTTGGAGAGAACTTCAAACGTTGAAAAGCATAAACCAAAATGAAGAACCAATAGTGAACTGAAATGTTTTATTCCAGAGGGGTGTACAGGTAAAAATGAACAGAAATGTTTAGGGTTAAGTTTAAGCCCAATGCCATCAGTGATTCTTTTGAGTCTTAATTCCTCTCAGTAATTCTTTTTAAAGTCTTGATTCCTCTCAGTGATTCATTTGAGTCTTGATTCCTCTCAGCAATTCATTTGAGTCTTGATTCCTCTCAGCAATTATTTTGAGTCTTGATTCCTCTCAGTAATTCATTTTGAGTCTTGATTCCTCTCAGTGATTCTTTTGAGTCTTGATTCCTATCAGTGATTCTTTTGAGTCTTGATTCCTCTCAGTAATACTTTTGAGTCTCGATTCCTCTCAGTGATTCTTTTCTGAGTCTTGATTCCTCTCAGTGATTCTTTTGAGTCTTGAATCCTCTCAGTGATTCTTTTTGAGTCTCAATTCCTCTCAGTGATTCTTTTGAGTCTCAATTCCTATCAGTGATTCTTTTTGAGTCTTGATTCCTCTCAGCAATACTTTTGAGTTTTGATTCCTCTCAGTGATTCTTTTCTGAGTCTTGATTCCTCTCAGTGATTCTTTTGAGTCTCGATTCCTCTCAGCAATTCTTCTGATCCTTGATTTTCCCTCCTGTCTGATTCTTTTAAGTCATGCTTCTTCCCAGTGATTGTTTTTAAAACTGAAGTGAAGCTGTGGGAAAACAGAAGAGATCTGAGTGACTATTGACTCCCAGCGTTTGTGAGGAACCTTGTAAGTCCAGCAGTAAATTACAGAAGAAACGTCAGGATGCTGAACATGCCTTTTTTCCTCCAGCGTTTGTGGAGACCTACTCAGCCAGCGCTTCCTCTGTGATGAAGGATATTAATGAAGAGACTATTCCTCTTTGCTGCAGTATCAGCTTGAGTCTAGATACACTGGGGTGTGGATTTGATGGCATTCGGCCATGACAGTGCACTCATATTTCCATAAAGCCTGTATCACAGGAGCCACTCTAACAGGTCCCAGTCCAGTTCTGGGGCAGGTGGGGGCTGTACACCTCTCCAGTGGACGGGTGACTTTCGGCTCATTTCTATTTGGGCTTTTCTGTGGAGGCTAAACCAACGTGAACAGGTGCATGTGACAGCGTGGGGACACTGTAGTTGGTAAAGAACTGGTGGAAAAGCTTGGAGTTTTGAAGATGCATAATATTTAGACTAATGTATGCTTTTGAATGCACCTAAGTACAGCTCTTTGCTTTCAGAGCCATCTGGATGTAGATGACACAGTGGGTGGTAGATGGAGAGGGAGAGAGAGAGAGAGAGAGAGAGAGAGAGAGAGAGAGAGAGAGAGAGAGAGAGGAGCTGGGATGTCACTATTTCTCTGATGATGTTTTGACAATGTTTGTAAAAAAAAAGAGAGAGATAGCGGAAGAGATTGAGAGTAAAAGAGAGAGAGAGAGAGGAAAGAAAGAAAAAGAAAGAGAGAGTCCTCCGGAGGGGTGTAGTTAAGAGTGTTCAGATTTCAAAGGTGATTTGATCCCTCCGTGGGCGAGACACACTGTCAGATCACCGGGGGAAATTACTGCAATTCAAACGGAATGGAAACGCCATCAGACGTCCCAAGAGGCTCGGGGGACCTTCAGCAAAGTCATACACACACATACACACTCACTCTCTCACACACACATACACACTCACACTCACCTGTCACGGCCGGAGAGCAGAGGATGAGCAGGAAATGTCACGAAATGACTGACAACTCAAACAAAGGCATTTACAAATAGGTTTTCATTTCACTTTCATTCTGCAAAGGCTCTATTTATGCCACACACACACACACACACACACAGCTAGAGAGACTCCCCCACCCTTCATCTCCCCGACCCTTCCTCAATGTTTCAGCAATAAACTATTCCTCAAACCTCCGCACAGCGACCCACTGAATACATTCCCCTGACTTTACCTTGTTCTGCGTCTTCAGCCTAAAGCCGTGGTCACACTTGTCTAGAGCAGTTCAACACCCCCCCACCCCCCCCCCAAACCCCCTCTCCAACCTCCATGGGCAGTTTCTGAGACCTCACTCATTCGTTGGAACCATCCCATTTGTCCAGGACTCCCAGTGTGTTTTATTAAGTGCCCTTTTCTGCTCGTATCAACAGAACACACACTCGTAACGTGATCCGCAGCTGCACAACAACCATGCGTCCAGCTCAATGACCACAGGGAAGGGTCCGGACGCTCCGTCCACAGCCTGAAGGGAAGAAGGACCACCACCTTTCAGTCTCAGGTGCGAAAATTAAGACATGATCTAATTTTAAATAAGTTTGTGAATCTCTCCTTCACCCTAAGCACAAACCTGCAGGGGGTCTATTAAAAACGTAGAGAACACGAGAGCTGACCCCATGAGTTCAATATTTCAGTGATCCACATTCAAGCAGCTCCACGGCGACGTGACATGATGATAATGTTCCTCTGGTTTGGCTTAAAGTTTAATAGAGTAGTTCTCCTCGTCTGAAAGTGTGAGTGGTCAGTGAGAGAGGTCCAATCCTAAACGTCTACCTACACCCTCCGTAGGGCACCGTGAAAGTCATACACTAACAGTTTGTGCACTCACATAGTCATCATTTTTATTGAGTAATAAGGTTCAGGTTCCCCTTCCGAATTAGAGACTAATTACAGTCTGTATCATTAGTGTTATTATCTGTGATGTGCACTATGTAGGGAGTATGGCGCTGATTTGGGACACAGCCCTAGTTCATCTACTGCCTGACACAGATGAACAGAGCTCTGTTTACAAACGTGATGCATCTGAATGAAGCTAAAAGCAATAAAGGATTTTAAATATCACAGTCTTTGAGTTGTGAGTGCGTGAGGAATGGGTGTCACAGTGGAGCAGCAGGTAGTGTCTCTGTCACAGCTCCAGGGTCCTAGAGGTTGTGGTTTTGAGTCCCGCTCTGGGTGACTGTCTGTGAGGAGTGTGGTGTGTTCTCCCTGTGTCTGCGTGGGTTTCCTCCGGGTGACTGTCTGTGAGGAGTGTGGTGTGTTCTCCCTGTGTCTGCGTGGGTTTCCTCCGGGTGACTGTCTGTGAGAAGTGTGGTGTGTTCTCTCTGTGTCTGCGTGGGTTTCCTCCAGGTGACTGTCTGTGAGGAGTGTGGTGTGTTCTCTCTGTGTCTGCGTGGGTTTCCTCCAGGTGACTGTCTGTGAGGAGTGTGGTGTGTTCTCCCTGTGTCTGTGTGGGTTCCTCCGGGTGACTGTCTGTGAGGAGTGTGGTGTGTTCTCTCTGTGTCTGCGTGGGTTTCCTCCAGGTGACTGTCTGTGAGGAGTGTGGTGTGTTCTCCCTGTGTCTGCGTGGGTTTCCTCCAGGTGACTGTCTGTGAGGAGTGTGGTGTGTTCTCCCTGTGTCTGCGTGGGCTTCCTCCAGGTGACTGTCTGTGAGGAGTGTGGTGTGTTCTCTGTGTCTGCGTGGGTTTCTTCCGGGTGACTGTCTGTGAGGAGTGTGGTGTTTTCTCCCTGTGTCTGCGTGTGTTTCCTCCGGGTGACTGTCTGTGAGGAGTGTGGTGTTTTCTCCCTGTGTCTGCGTGTGTTTCCTCCGGGTGACTGTCTGTGAGGAGTGTGGTGTGTTCTCTCTGTGTCTGCGTGGGTTTCCTCCAGAAGACTGTCTGTGAGGAGTGTGGTGTGTTCTCTCTGTGTCTGCGTGTGTTTCCACCGGGTGAGTGTGTGTGAGGAGTGTGATGTGTTCTCCCTGTGTCTGCATGGGTTTCCTCCGGGTGACTGTCTGTGAGGAGTGTGGTGTGTTCTCCCTGTGTCTGCGTGGGTTTCCTCTGGGTGAGTGTGTGAGGAGTGTGGTGTGTTCTCCCTGTGTCTGCGTGGGTTTCCTCCGGGTGCTCCGGTTTGCCTTGCGCCCAGTTAATCCGGGTAGTCTCCAGACCCACCGCAGCCCTGAACTGGATAAGGGTTACAGACAATGAATGAATGAACTTCAAGTGCACTCAAACTATCCCACAATGCACCGCAAAAATAGTGTACAACCCAAAGTACAATAGCAGACAGCACATTACCCAGAATCCTGTGACATCAGCTCTAACCCATGGATGTGTGCAAAGATGCCTCGTATATAACAGGGAAAGAAGAAACAGCTTTGTGAGAGTTGAGAGAGCAGCAGGTGGGGACTCCTCGAATCGACTGAGGAGTCACTGTGTCGTATTTCATTTGCGTAAAGTTGAGAAAGCATGAACTCGATTGGTTGCTGTGTTGCTTGCCACTTGTCGCTAAGCCTCAGCCACACGTCGTGTTCTCCCAGCGGAAACGACTGGTCGCATGCCGCTCTGTGGTAAGAGACATAGGCTTGTGGCTCTGGTGCTGGAAACAAAGGTCAGACACCAAACTCCTCCACTCCGATGGACTCATTTGAGTAAGTTTTGGCGAGATGTCTCTGGAGAGCCTTGAGTAGGGCGTAGAATAACGTGGGAGTGGTGGCCAGGGGTGTAATAAATGGCAGCCAGGCGGAGTATGGCAGGCTGTTTTCATTACAGCAGGCATCCAGTCTCACGTCCTCCATGTATTCCACTAATAAACCGATTAAACTGATTAAACTCTGCTGCCCAGCTGTCTCCGACAGCTCATAAAACCAGCTCCATAATCACACACTCTTTATTTACACCGCCGTTCTGTTGTGGGGAGCACTCCAGCGGCCGACCAGAAACGGCCCCAAAACCCTCCGCCGAGGCCACATTACACCGGGATAATAACACAGGCCATGAGATTAAGAGTTATAAAACAATAATAATGATAAAAACAGACTCTCATTACGCTCCGCTAGCAGACCGGGCTAACGGTTCCCCGCGGGGACACCACACGCTGCGTGGCTTTTTCTGTAAACAACAAAAACACGAGGACTTTTCTTAATGAGAACCGTTCATGTGCACTGAAGCACGGACAGGAATCAGACCTTCGTCCGGCCCACAATTACCGATCACTCACGGCCACGCCGTTATTAAAAACCGGAGCCGAAAGCGGCGCTGGTCCCAGATTGGGGTCGTGAGACTCAGTCTCTGTAAACATCTTTTATTCTCCCTTCTGTTTTTTCAGTGAAAGTGTTTGAAACCTGTGAGAGATTCAGGACATCCACGCTCTCCCCGAACGGACCCCAGCCTCCGCAGCAGCACGTTTCCTATGTTTTGTTTAGGTCACGTCACTGGAAACAAATAATTACAGTTTCAGTCTGCAGCTCTTTAGCTCCGCCCACTCACACTGAATTTATTAAGGTGCTGTGTGTCAGTGACGGTCTGCTTTGTAGTCCCTGAAGGATCCTGTGGGGGCACCATAGATACCCTTTTCCACCAAAAGAACACTGGTTCTTGAACTGGTTCTGTTCAGATTTTCAGTGAACCAGCTTTAGACCACTTTCAGTGGAACCAAGTATACGTCACAGAACACGTCTTCAACAGGGGGCGCTGCACTGCGGCAGTAAACAGGAGTGAGAAGACGGCGGAGCGTGTAGACGACCTGAGAGCATTTGTGCTGTTGTTACACACATTTGTTCTTCTCCAAGAGAAAACACAGACCATCTTTTGGGCGATAAGAAGACGTAGATGATTACACAGTACGCTCTTCCTAGGTGTCGCCATCGCTCCTTGCACCTGTAACTAGACACGCCCACAGAGGACGTCACGGTTCGTGCAGAAAAACCTGCTATTCTTCTGTTCCCGCTGAGAATGAACTTTTCTGTCTCTGGGACCTAATTTTGTTGGTGGAAATGCGCTGAACGGTTCAGAATTAGGTTCACGAACCAGAATGGAGCCTGTTCCACGCCCCAGAAAGGTGGTGGCCAGGTTTAAAACAGGTATACATCCAGGCCACTAGGTGTCAGTGGAACAGCTGTTTATTACGTGGAGAAGAATCAGTGGAGAAAATAAATGAACGCTCTATGCTTATGAAAGTCTAGCGGACTTTTCTAGCGGACTTTTTAAACACACAAACATTAAACCCAGTTTAATGTGCGTGTGTTTAAAAATAGCTGAGATTTAGAGAAATGTGGAGGAGACCCTGGGGTTTAAGAGCTCAACACACCTCTCACACAGTTTAACAGCAAGACGTTGCTGGGCAGTGTCTTTGGAGTAATAGCTATTTTAAACCAAACAGATTAATACAGAATTAACTTATTTATATAAAGGAAAAAAAGCATTGTGTGTGTGTGTGAGAGAGAGAGAGAGAGAGAGAGAGAGAGAGAGAGAGAAGCTAAAGGATAAGAGGAGATTTCACATGCCCTGAGGTGATAATGAGTGTCTGAACAAATTAGAAGAACTGTTCTCACCCTTCTCACATCTGCCTCACATTTCACTGCTCAGTGTGTGTCTGTTATCTGCCATAACACACACACACACACACAGACACTTCAATTATCCGGTCCTGTATAGATCCCAGTAACAGTACACTCTGTAAAGTAATGTGTTACATAACAACACATACTCGTGTTACCACCTTAAAATAAGACTATGGTTTCTTATTAACTTATTAACAAATGTGTGCTAGAGCTGACAGGGTTAATGTCGACTGATGGAAAGAGAGAACACACTACACTCCTCACAGACTCTCACCCGGAGGAAACCCACACAGTCACAGGGAGAACACACCACACTCCTCACAGACAGTCACCCGGAGGAAACCCACGCAGACACAGGGAGAACACACCACACTCCTCACAGACAGTCACCCGGAGGAAACCCACGCAGACACAGGGAGAACACACCACACTCCTCACAGACAGTCACCCGGAGGAAACCCACGCAGACACAGGGAGAACACACCACACTCCTCACAGACAGTCACCCGGAGGAAACCCACGCAGACACAGGGAGAACACACCACACTCCTCACAGACAGTCACCCGGAGGAAACCCACGCAGACACAGGGAGAACACACCACACTCCTCACAGACAGTCACCCGGAGGAAACTCTGTGTCTGCGTGGGTTTCTTCTGGGTGCTCCGGTTTCCTCCCACAGTCCAAAAACACACGTTGGTAGGTGGATTGGCGACTCAAAAGTCCGTAGGTGTGAGTGAATGTGTGTGTGTGTCTGTGTTTCCCTGTGAAGGACTGGCGCCCCCTCCAGGGTGTATTCCCGCCTTGCGCCCAATGATTCCAGGTAGACTCTGGACCCACCGCGACCCTGAACTGGATAAGGGTTACAGACAATGAATGAATGTGCTAAACCAGTGGTTCCCAGACTTTTTCAGGTGCTCCCCCTTTTGTAGATGAGAATCTTTTAAAGACACACCCCCCCTCACCAAAACCCCCATATCTCACACTCACACACACACACACACACACACACACACAGAGAATATCACTACACACTATAATAATGTTATATGGTTATTATTCTAATATTAGGGGGGTTTGATGTTTGTTTTTGAGTACAGCTCAGATAAACAGCTTTTTAAACCTCAGTTTCACAGTGGCCTAAACGTTTACACCGTACTGTATCATAGTGGTCACATACAAATAAATCACATATAATAAATTACAGAACCAAGGCTCTCATAGAGATTACAACTGCATACACACACACACACACACACACACACACACACACTGTTATAAATGAACAACAGCTGTTATTGTAATTCTGTGTGAACTGTGGCTGAACATACGTCTGAACATCTCCAACATTTAACTTCAAAACTGATGATCTGGTGTGTGTGTGTGTGAGAGAGCTCATCTCTCCCTGATGCACACATGTGTCCTGTGTGTACTACATCATGATTAAAACACACTGGAGGTCAGGAAATGTCAGAGTGCCACACACTTCATTACAGCACACTTCACACCTACGCAGGGCTTCCTTTAGTTCTCTGTAAAGTTCTGAAGCAAAACACATTAATTTAATTTTCATTCTTCTGTTTAATCAGCAACTTCTGTACATTTGTTAGATCTAGAAATGAGCTTTTCATTTCCCTGAAGAAAACAGAATAATTTTCATGGGGACTGCCACAAAACGATGGAAATGAGCTGATGTTTTCTTTATATCCCTCAAAGTGTCACTGCATAGAGCCGTTATAAAATTACCTGCAGGATTAGTAGCTGTCATCCACACACAGAATTTATAGTGATCACAATGCTGTACTCCCTGCAACACTAGACCAACTCCAGTTTCCATTCCGGCCTAAGCTTTCCACTGATGATGCCGCATCAGCAGCACTTCATCTGATCTGGAGAATAAAAACAGTTATGTGTGGATGATCTTCATTGACTTCAGCTCTACTTTCACATGGTAAGAAAACTTGGCCCACTGTGCATTGACACGCCACTGTCAAACTGTTATTGGACGTCTTCACCGACCGACCTCAGACAATGAGAGTTGGAGTAAACACCTGCAAAACCATCATCATGAAGACTGGAGTTCCCCAGGGCTGTGTTGTGAGCCCTCTGTTATTCACCCTGATGGCACGCTACTACTCAAACACATCATCAACAGACGACAAGACGGTGGTGGGCCTCATCACCACAGATGACGAGTTGGAAGTGAACCAATTTGTCTGGTGTGAAAATAACAACCTGTGTCTGAATGTCAACCAGACAAAGAACATTACTCTAAGCTTCAGGATGTTCACATTGAACAACCTCCACATACATCCATGACAACGCTGTGGAGCTTCTGGGGGCACACATTACAGAAGACCTGACATTGACTACACACACCACCTCCCTTGTCACCAGAGAGCATTAGCACCTTTGCTTCCTGCAACGGATGAGGAGAGCAAACCTCGCAACTTTCTACAGAGGCAAGATATGGCACATTTTTCACTGCAGCATTTTCAATGCATCAACTCTACTGGTCTCTACTCAACTGCACCCTCTGTTTGGTCCCTGGATGTTTTTATCTCTCACAGTTCCTCTCTGAAATGCATCCGGTGTTGCCTCAAAATCCTGTCTCTAAGGGCAACAGTGGTCTTTGGAAACCACACCATGTTTACTCATGGTGTATTGGCGTGTTGTTGTTGTTTGGGACTGAACACAGCTCCGTCATCAGTTCAGACAGATCAGTAGAGTTTATTCCTTCCCTGTTGCAGCGTCCAGCTCTCGCATTTGAACCCCTACAGAAGACCATGGCGTTGTGAGTCACATAAAAACAAATCTGATCTCTGCCATAGCTAGAGATTTTACAGATGGCGAGTTTGTGCTGGACGTCTGCCATTCGTTGTGATTGACAGCGCACTGCAAGATTTACACGTCACGTGGCATTCCCTACTCATTTCACATGGAACTACACACACACACACACACAAAAAACCAGATGTACCTAATGGAAAAGCAAAAAAATAGCAGAGTGCAGTCGTGTAGAGTAAAGTAGGACCATGCAGTGAGAAAGTGCCAATAGAGGACACCCTGACCAGCATCCTCCCAGTCTGGTATGACAGCTGTCCTCAGACCAGAATCTCTCCAGAGAGTGGTGAAGGAGAGAGAGAAAATCATCAGAACCCTACTCCTGTCTGTACAGGATCTATACATGTCACGCTGCCTCAGCACCTCCACCAAGACTGTCAGAGACCCCACCCCCAGTCCAAGGACTGTTCAGCCTCCTGCCCTCTGGCTAACGCTACCCCAGCGTACGGCGCAAGACTGCCAGCCTCAGCAAGAGCTCCTTCCCACAGACCATCAGACTACTCAACTCCATCTAACAACACAAGGGACATGCTGGTCTATCAGGACCACTGAACTCCTAAACACACACACACACACACACACACACATCTTAAAGTCTTGTTCAGCTGTGCACTTGATTGACTCTGTAATTAATTTTGTCTTTGAGGAACTGCCTGAGTAAAAACACACACACAAAATAAATAAATAAAAATTCCAATTTTGTTCAGCATCTACATGAACTCTAGTGGGCGGAGTTTAATTTAGAAGGACTGTATTTGGTGGGAATTCATTTCTGTTCAGATAAACTTGCTGTACTCTAGTGGGCGGGGTTAAATCTTTGTGAAATCTAGTGGGTGGGGCTTAATTTCTGTTTAGAAGCAGGTGTGTCTTCAGGGTTAGTGAGAGGGACTGTGTTTATTTCGTAGTGATTAGAGGAAATAGGCGTGTCAGTGGGTGTGGCTATTATTATTTGGCAGTAATTCGTGTAAGTGGGTGTGGCCTTGTGTTAATGGCTGTGGCTGAACAGACCTGGATTGGTGCATGTCACTGGGTTTAGTGGGAGGGATCTGTGTGGATTGGTGGGTGGAGTCAGTCTGTTCATTTGCATAACAAAGAGGCGTGCTGAGTGTTAGTGATATCTGAATGCAGTGACAGCAGTTTATAAACAGAATGGAGTGAGTGGTTTATCATGTTTTAAAAGACTGACGAGAGGATGCAGGTACAACATCACACACACATACACACACACACACACACACACATACACTCTCTCGCTCTCTGAAAAATGATGCTACATGCTGTTCAAAGTCTCTCCATCAAACCTAGACTCATTTTTATCCATTTCTGTCTGATTTATTGCTGGATGTCGACTATTTATTATATTAAAAATGGGCTTCTCTCAGAGCTATGTGAGAGTTTATTGGAGGAGACACACACTGCATCTCTCTCTCTCTCTCTTTCTTTGCTCTCTCTCTTTCTCTCCCTTCCCTCCCTCTTCTATCTCTCCCACTCTTTCTCTTCCTCCATCTCCCTGTCTCACTCTCCCCTGAGTCCCCTCTCTCTCTCTCTCTCTCTCTCTCTGTTATTTTAAAAACAGACACCACACTCCACAGGGAAGCGAGCTGCAGCACACACATGGTGCAGATACTCCAGTGTTCCTCAAGCAGATAAAGATGTCCTAAAGTTTGTGGACTTCCATGCTTCCAGTGTTCACCTCCGCCCCTCTTCTGCGAAGGAGACGTTGGAACATTGGGACTTGGATGGGAGAGCTCCTCCTACAGAAGCCTGGGGTCTGTTGGAGGTGGTGTTGGTGGGACCAGTAGAGGGAGCTGTTAGCCCTTTTTCCACCAATGTGGAAACCTATTGGGTTCCCATTACTGAACCTAATTTGCATTTCTACCAATTGGTCTCTGAACTAGAAAAGCTCAGTCCCAGCTGGAACCAAAGATTTGTGTGTTTTTTGTTGTGAACTGTGACTGCATCTGTGGGCGAGTCGAGATAAAGAAGCTCCAGAAAGAGCTCAGAGCCTCAAATAAATCGCTATGGTGCAGTGGCGCTGAACGGGTCATTTACAGAGTATTATATCGTCCTCAGTGGTGTTCTGGGTAAAGTCCAGAGAACCAGACGTGTCTGTGGACATGTTCATTCTGAAATGGGGAAACAGGAAATGAAACGTTATCCTCTCTCTGATTTGGAAAGAAAACAGTTAAACTAAAGGAAATAAAAACTGGAAAATGTTGCGTGTGTGTGTGTGTGCTTCTGAGGCTGTGCTCAGCATGACCTGAGGTGCGCTGGCTGCTTTTCAGCATCATTTCCACATGTGTCTCATATCTCACTGTGATCTGACCGCGCTGTAAACAGTGGATTAACCATGACTCTGTCCTGACTCTGTCCCTTTATCTCTGGCTCTCCAGCGCCCCCTGCTGATGGCTTATCATTGGTTCCCATCTAAACTGGTGGAAAAGCAGAGGGTAAAATTGCAGGGCAGTTGCTGAAATAGGGGTGACCCCAATATCTGGCTAAATCTGCCCCTGTGCTCACTTGTAGACATAGAACTAACATTCATTCATTCATTCATTCATTCATTCATTCATTAATTCATTCATTAATTAATTCATTCATTCATTCAGCCTGGTGAAATCAGGGGATGACGTTAGAGGATTAGTTCTGGCACTAGATCTAATCCCAAAGGAACTAAATGGAGCTCCGTCCTTCACTCTGAAATAGAGGAGAGAGAAAAAAGGAAACGGGGGAGAAGTGTGAAGAGAAAGAGGAGTGAAGAGGGTAAGGAATTGAGAGAGGGAGAGAAAGAATGAGCAATTGAAATAGAGGGAGAGAGATAGAGAGGGGAAAAAGGGGAGAGAGGGATTTAGAAATAGAGAATAACAGATGAACAGAGGGAAAGAGAGAGGGGCTTGGGAAATGAAAACCAGAAATGGAAAAACAAATAAAGCAAGGACAGAGAGAGAGAGATTGAGAAGAGGAGGGAAAGACAAAGAAGTGGAGGGATGGGGAGGGAGAAAGAGAGAGAGAGAAATGAGTGAGAGCACCTGGGACAGACCTTACGTAATCAGTCAGAGAGAGAGAGAGAGAGAGTGGAGGATGAATAAACACAGAGTGAAACAACAGCAGAGAGAGAGAGAGACATAGAGAGAGAAAGAGAGAGAGTGAGAGAGAAAGAGAGAGAGAGTGAGAGAGAGAGAGAGAGAGAGACAGAGAGAGAGAGAGAGAGAGAAAGAGAGAGAGTGAGAGGGAAAGAGAGAGAGTGAGAGAGAAAGAGAGAGTGAGAGAGAGAGACAGAGAGAGAGAGAGAGAGAGAAAGAGAGAGAGTGAGAGAGAGAGAGAGAGAGAGAGTGTGTGTGTGGAGGATGAATAAATACAGAGTGAAACAACAGCAGAGGGAGAGAGAGAGAGATGAAGAGAGGGAAAGTGAAATGAGAGCAGTGTGGGGGAGGCTGAGGGGTTTATGTGGACCCTCGTGGAGTCATAAACACATCACATTACAGAAAGGTGAGGTATTAAAGAGCAGAGAAACAGAAGCTCAGCTAATCTGTAAATCCACACACACACCAAGGTCAGCGGGTAACCAGGGGGCCGTGGGAGTGTGGGAAACAGGCACACACACACACACACACACACTGAAGGAAACAGTTAGATTAGCCTCACCTCATTCTGATCGAACAATACTTTCACTAAATACAGGTTCAGAGGGGAATTTACCACATGTTTAGTTTTAGTGGGTGCGGCTTTAGTCAATGGGTGTGGCCTGTCTGGATTCAAATGAATGGTGGGTGGGGCTTGTCATGATTTTAGTTTGTTTAGGATAGTTTATTCTCTCTGGCCCCTTTTTTCTGTTTATCCCCCAACTCTCTCTCTCTCTCTCTCTCACTGCCTGTCTCTCTCTCTCTCTCTCTCTCTCTCTCTCTCTCTCTCTCTCTGTCTCTCTCTCTCTCTCTCAGTGCAGGTTTATCAGGTCTGGAGTAATTATCTAAAGTAAGGGCAGCTCCAACTCGTTATTGAGCAGTAAAGAGAAAACACTGAACGACAGAACAAATAACGACAGAACATATAAATGACAAAGCGAATAAACGAGTCAACTGCTAAACAATGTTTTGTAAAGTTATTTTTTGTTTCTTACATCTCCCTTCTCATTGTTCACATGTTCTCTCTGTCCCTCTTTTGTCCTTCTCTCTCTCTCTCTGTCATGTTTCCTTTTTTCTCTCCATCTCCTTTCTTCCTCTTTTCTCTTCTTCTTTTAAAATAAAAAAGAGGGATGAGGAAAAGAAAACAGAACAAGAAAGTGAAAGAGAAATAGAGAGAGAGAGAGAGAGAGAGAGAGAGAGAGAGAGAGAGAGAGAGAGAGAGAGACTAAGAGAATACAGCTGTCTGCTCCACTTATTAGCGGACGAGGTCCCAGGTCCCCAAGGTTCTGCTGGAGAGCCTGGTTCTGGCTGATTAAAGGGACGTTTGTCTTATTGCAGCATTTTTTTTGGTCTCTTTTTGTGCTCGTATTGCTCCTCGTCCCCGGAGGAGAAACTCATCCATCTTCCGCCCTGAGCCGAGCACTGTGTGGGATTTCAATATTCCAACAATTTAGGGAAAAGAACGGACATCGGGTCACCACCTCACTGCGGTGGGCAGAGTTAGAGGGAGAGTCCAGGGAAAATTAAATATTCTGCTGTTCTCACCTTCTTAAGGGTAATTTATGCTTCTGCATTGAATCTATGTTGTAAGTAATGTGTAGGTCCTGCGTAGCCTCGAACCCTGCACTGTGACCTGATGTGTACCTCCCCAGTAAAGTAACTACACAACGACGCAGACCTCAAAGACTGTGATTAGTCAGCAGTCGGACGAACAGGACTCAAGTCGGGTAGAGATTAATGGATGAAGACTGCAGACAGCAGAACATTCTTGGTGAAATATTTCCTCAGACCTTGGTTTGGACATCACGGAATGAATAAAAAGCTGGAAGAACTTGAGGGAAAAATACAGGCGCCTCTGAAAATAAAACACTATCTGAGAAGCAGGACCCAGGTGTCATATATGTTTTTGAAATTCAATGCATGTTAACTACACTCTGTACTCTGCACTCACACTCTCACTCACACACTCACACCTACGGACACTTTTGAGTCTCCAATCCACCTACCAACGTGTGTTTTTGGAGCGTGGGAGGAAACAGGAGCACCCAGAGGAAACCCACGCAGACACAAAGAGAACACACCACACTCCTCACAGACAGTCACCCAGAGGAAACCCACACAGACAAACAGAGAACACACCACACTCCTCACAGACAGTCACACAGAGGAAACCCACACAGACACAGGGAGAACACACCACACTCCTCACAGACAGTCACCCGGAGGAATCCCACGCAGACACAGGGAGAACACACCACACTCCTCACAGACAGTCACCCGGAGGAATCCCACGCAGACACACAGAGAACACACCACACTCCTCACAGACAGTCACCCGGAGGAAACCCACGCAGACACAGGGAGAACACACCACACTCCTCACAGACAGTCACCCGGAGGAAACCCACGCAGACACAGGGAGAACACACCACACTCCTCACAGACAGTCACCCGGAGGAAACCCACGCAGACACAGAGAGAACACACCACACTCCTCACAGACAGTCACCCGGAGGAAAACCACGCAGACACAGATAGAACACACCACACTCCTCACAGACAGTCACCCAGAGGAAACCCACGCAGACACAGGGAGAACACACCACACTCCTCACAGACAGTCACCCGGAGGAAACCCACGCAGACACAGAGAGAACACACCACACACCTCACAGACAGTCATCCGGAGGAAACCCACGCAGACACAGGGAGAACACACCACACTCCTCACAGACAGTCACCCGGAGGAAACCCACGCAGACACAGGGAGAACACACCACACTCCTCACAGACAGTCACCCGGAGGAAACCCACGCAGACACAGGGAGAACACACCACACTCCTCACAGACAGTCACCCGGAGGAAACCCACGCAGACACAGAGAGAACACACCACACTCCTCACAGACAGTCACCTGGAGGAAACCCACGCAGACACAGAGAGAACACACCACACTCCTCACAGACAGTCACCTGGAGGAAACCCACGCAGACACAGAGAGAACACACCACACTCCTCACAGACAGTCACCTGGAGGAAACCCACGCAGACACAGAGAGAACACACCACACTCCTCACAGACAGTCACCTGGAGGAAACCCACGCAGACACAGAGAGAACACACCACACTCCTCACAGACAGTCACCTGGAGGAAACCCACGCAGACACAGAGAGAACACACCACACTCCTCACAGACAGTCACCCGGAGGAAACCCACGCAGACACAGGGAGAACACACCACACTCCTCACAGACAGTCACCCGGAGGAAACCCACGCAGACACAGGGAGAACACACCACACTCCTCACAGACAGTCACCCGGAGCTGGACTCGACACCAAAACCTCCAGGACCCTGGAGCTGTGACAGAGACACTACCTGTTGCTCCATGTGTACAGTAATTTACTGTCAACAATTTCTCCAGTATTGTGTTGTTGTTTTTTTACAGTATGTACACTGTACTCTAATAACAAATAAAGCACATCCAAAAAGTGACTACTGTAATTGTACAGCAGTAAACTGTAAATAACTGTAAATATTTGGCCATTCTTTGCTGGGTGGATATTTAGCTTTTGGCTTTGAGTTTTATTTTTTTTTTCTAAATAGGCTATTGATAAATGCTCCACTCCACTTCACCCATATTCAGGATCCTTGAACGCCACTCACCCGTACTCAGGCTTGTCAACATAAAAGTCCTCGTATGGACTTGAGTACTGTGTAAAACTATAAATGCAGATGAAAATATAAGAAAAGGACTTCAGAGCCTCCTTCAACAGACTTTTATAAACAAACCACCGCTTTGTGAATAAGTGAAAACCCCTTTTTGAGCAAAAATATATTAAGATGCAAACACAGATCTAACTGTTCATGTTACAAGTGTTTTCTGCTGAACAGCCAGTCTCCCAGCATCCTTTGCTATTAGCGGTAAGTCACTGTAAACTTAGGAAATGCTCACACGGGGGAGATATAATTACAGTGAATATATCCATAATGCTTTTCAGTCCACAGCAACGGTCTGTGTTTAAATGAAGCTGTAGTTTACTGCGGGAGTTTGTCTGTAAAATTACAGCAATTTTCAGTGTCCATGCGGTGGAGGGAGACGTTTGGGATTCAGGCTACAGCATGGACTCTGGATGGAGTCTGTAGAGACACATAAACAGGCCTTTACTCTGGGTGTAGTTCAGCTGAGACATGTTGGGTATCTGAGGTATTCTTCCCTGGAGATGTGAGGTCGCTAACACACAGGGTGGGGTACTGTACAACAATTAGCCCCTTAGGTGGAGGTGGGGAGGGGTTTGTCCTTGTTTCCACAGTGCAGCTTTTTCTTGTTTTCCAGAGAGTATATAAAGGAGGGGGAGACATTGGTCACTGGTTCAAACCACAGACAGGTAACACTGATGATCTGGTTACAGTGCCCCCTGCTGAGGAGGTTGGGATATATCAGGCAGCAGACAAATGGTCAATTCTTCCTGAACCTGATGTTGGAAATAGGATCCACACTCAGTTTATACGGGGGGCATATTATGATAAACTCTTTCATTCGGTGCATGTTCACATCCATCCATCCATCCATCCATTATCTGTAACCGCTTATCCAATTTAGGGTTGCGGGGGGTCCAGAGCCTACCTGGAATCATCGGGCGCAAGGCGGGAATACACCCTGGAGGGGACGCCAGTCCTTCACAGGGCAACACAGACACACACACATTCACTCACACCTACGGACACTTTCGAGTCGCCAATCCACCTGCAACGTGTGTTTTTGGACTGTGGGAGGAAACCGGAGCACCCGGAGGAAACCCACGCGGACACGGGGAGAACACACCAACTCCTCACAGACAGTCACCCGGAGCGGGAATCGAACCCACAACCTCCAGGCCCCTGGAGCTGTGTGACTGCGACACTACCTGCTGCGCCACCGTGCCGCCCTGCATGTTCACATTAAAGTGTAAATCAGGAGCCCACCAACCCACACACTGTGAAACAAGACCCCAGTCAGTTTACTGTGCGCTGCCTGAGTCAGAAACACAGGATAAAACGAGTCGCTCTGATTCTGCTCCGCTTCTGACGTCAAGTGCAGTGAGTTTAGAATGGCACCGCCCCCTCGTCTGAGTCTGTCCAATCACAGCGCTGGACCCGTGTTTATGTGAGAGCACAAAGACAAAGTTAAACTCAGCAAAACAGACACAACGAGCGCGGAGAAATAAGAGCACTGAGTAAAAACGGAGAAGAAAGAGAACAGAGTGAAAACGGCTAAAACCCAGAGCTTCTGCTCCTCGCTCCTCACTGCTGTGCGCTCGGGGTCGGGGTGAACAGCGAGCGGCTCATTATCATTTAAAGGAACAGGTGCTGAAAGCGGGCGTTCTGAACAGGGCTGTTTACACAGGGGGGATAACACTGCTGTGGGGCTCATGGGGTTTGGAGCAAAGCAGGTCACAGACGTTTCATTAAGAAACAGAACTGTGCTCCACTGTGGAGACGAGGGGGATATGGCACCTTTATTCATTTTAACCCTGGTTCTTCACTTGAGAGGGTTGATTTCTGCAGTTCTGCATGGTGTTGTGTGCAAATTGATTATTATTTAAAAATAAATGTTTTTTAAATTGCTTCTGTCTTCAGAAAAATGAATGTCCGGTACACGATGGTCATCTGGAGTGGAACTGTAAACACAAGGAGGGTCTCTGACTGAAACAGTGTGCACAGGTCCCTGCTTTATTAAACGCAGTGATATAAAGTAGGACACGGGCCCTTTAATGTCTGCGGTGACCCAGCTGTAGCAGGAGCCGCTCTCTCGCTGTAACATTAGAAAACAGAGTCCAGGAAAACGAGAGAAAAAAGAGAGAGGTGGAAAAAACGAGTGGCCTAGAAATCACAGCGTGAGAACGGCTGATTCGGACAGACGCAGAAACACTCGCTCATGACCAGACGTCACTTTACATCTCCACAAACACACACACACACACACACACTCACACAAACCGAGACACAGACGTAGAAAGAATAGAGCATTCTGCAGGTCACAGAGAGGGAGGGTAATGGAGCATAAAATAGAGAGAGAGAGAGAAAGAGAGCGAGGACATGATGTATATAAAGGGATAGATAGAGAGAGAGAGAGAAAGAGAGCGAGGACATGATGTATATAAAGGGATAGATAGAGAGAGAGAGAGAAAGAGAGAATGAAATTTAAAAGAGGAAGAGGAGAGGAAAGAGAAAGAATAAGTCAGTGAGGTGTGTAATGTGTGTGTGTGTGTGTGTGTGTGTGCTGTGGAGCCAGTGAAGCTGAATCTCCTCAGTTTTCACGCTGATGTTCATTC
Organism: Hoplias malabaricus; assembly: GCF_029633855.1. Classification (NCBI taxonomy): domain Eukaryota; kingdom Metazoa; phylum Chordata; class Actinopteri; order Characiformes; family Erythrinidae; genus Hoplias; species Hoplias malabaricus. The sequence goes on from NC_089820.1 coordinate 28,773,510, forward strand.
AGTTAAACATCATTACAGCAGTGGCCACACAACCACACACACACACACACTCAAAAATATTCGTACAGTAACATTGCTGTGTCTCAGCCCACAGGTCTGGGAGGAGCAGTCTGTAAAACGTGACCCTGTCACAGAGGCCTTCCTCTGTGTGTGTGTGTGTGTGTGTGTGTGTGTGCACCCTTGATTATGCTGCTTCCTCAAGCACTAATTGCCTAATAGACCTAGCATTACTTGCTCGCTGCATTAGCTTTGTGCTACTTGTGACTGTGGTGACTGGGTCAACTCAGACTTCTTAAAGGAGGAGGAGACCGTTCCCAGATAAAAAATAAACAGGCGCTGTGTCCAAAACTGTGCCCTGTTCACTATGTAGTGCACTATTTTTTGAGGGTTCCACCATTTTGTAGTAGTGTCCGAAAATACAGTGGACAATTTCAGTTTAGGGGCGGCACAGTAGCGCAGCAGGTAGTCGCCCTGTGAAGGACTGGCGCCCCCTTCAGTATGTGTTTCTGCCTTGCACCCAGTGATTCCGGGTAGGCTCCGGACCCACCACCGCCCAGAACTGGATAAGGGTCACAGACAGTGAATGAATGAATGAATGCACTCAGATTACCCAGAATCCCCTGCATTGTTTGGTAAAAATACACGTGAAGTCGTGTCTGAAATCATTCACTACCCTCCTGTATCCAGTTCCCTATAGTAGTGCACTATGATAGTGAATAATAAAGTGAGTAGTGAATAGGGAGCCATTTTGGATGCAGAGAGGGAAAAGCTCTAAACACAACAGGTGGGCTCTGATTTCGTGGCCTGTGGGAGGGTGGGTGGATGTAAAGGGGTGATGTAACTGCGGACTCCCCCCCCCTCTACACATACACAAATAAACACACACTCCTCAGATCAGCTCTTACCACAAACACAAGCTCAAGATGTTCCTCCACCTTCAAACTGTCAAATAAAGACGCGTCCAGCTCCTCGCAGCGAGACTCTGACCACAAACACCGCCACAAAATAAAACATACCTCCCACTTCCTCACGGAACTGTAACTCGTTACGTTATTAAATGCAGTGAAGCAGGTCTGTTGTGAGTAGAGAACATGAATCAGAAAGTTAAAGGGTTCTTACTCAAAGAAATTGATATTACTACAATAATTTAAATGTTATATTTTAATCTGATTTGATTTAAAACGAGTTATATCACAGTTATCTAAATAACAAATATTTCTCATCAAAGTAAACAACAAAAACAACAACAATAACAATAATAATAATAATAAGTATTTTTATAATAATACGTTTATTACTCATTATAATATATATTTTGTTCCGCCATTTTGTGAGTGTCCGAAAAACTAGTGCAGAATATTCGGTGCACTCAAACAATCCCACAATGCACTGCAATAAGAAACGTACAACTCATGTCCCCTAGTGGACAGTGGATGCACATAATGCACTGCATTCTTTGCGTCCCATAATGCACTTTTTTTAAGGAGCAGCTTCCAATTTTGTTGTACTATGTATACTGTATATGCTGTGTATAATGACAATAAAAGCTTTCTATTCTATTCTATTCTATTCTATTCTATTCTATTTCTATTCTATTTCTATTTGCAGGCTTCTCTGAGGAGAGCTACACGGCTGTTTACACGAAGAAATCTGCCACCGCACAGTAATAAACAAGCTCAGATGATGTAGTGTCCGAAATCACTCTCTACGCTCCCTACAACAGTGTACTGCACAGTGAGCAATGGATGGGGTAGGGAGTAGGGAGTAGGGGGCAGGGGGCAGGGAGCAGGGGGCGATTTGAGACATGCCGATCGTCTCACTGCAGAGAGACTTGGATTTTGAAGGGAATGAGAAGAGTTGATCCGATCTGATTGGCTGTGGAGGGACGTCTCTCCCCGCCTCCGGGTGGTGTACTTGTGTGTGTATGAAAGTGTGTGTATTAGTGTGTATGTAAATATTAACGTGTGTCCGTGAAAGGGTTTAAGTGTGTAACAAAATCCGTGTGTGTTTGTAAAAAGCTGTGAATCTAAGTGCACAATAAGGGTGTGTATCAGCATGTGTGTGTGTGTGTCTGTGTGTGTATAAGTGTGTATATTTGGGTATAAGAATGTGAATATAGCAATGTGTGTGTGTTTATAAATATATAAATAAGTGTATAGAATTGTGTGCAAATCAGTGTGACTCTCTGTGTGTGTTTGTGTGTGTATGTGTGTGTATAAAAGTGTATATATTTGGGTAAATCTGTACAAATATATGAGTGTGTTTATATGAGTGTGTGTGTGTCTTTAAATTTGTATATATGTGTGTGTGTGTGTGTGTAAATATAAATATCTGTGTATATGTGTGTAAATGTATGAGTGTACAAATGTATAAGTGTAAAAAACTATAAGGGTGTGTGTGTGTGTGTGTGTGTGTGCAGCAGCTGTAGCCCATCTGAGGATTGTGAGAGCGGCGCAGTAACGAATGTGAAATGAAAACGGAGTGTGGTCCGGCCTGCGTTTCTCTTGCTAATGTAGCGCAGCGGCTCGGCGAGACGACGGGGAGAAAATGAAAGAGTGAACGTCTCACTCGGCTGGAGATGTGTATTTGATTTCAGCAGTAAATCAACACCCCGCTCTCAAACACATGTTAATGGAAGCCACTAAATTGGAAAGGAATTTGTTTTAAAGGGAAAAAAATGGAAGGAGAGCAGGAGGCAGAGAGAGAGAGAGGGAGGGAGTGAACGAGTGCAGCAGAGCAGAGAGAGAAAAAAACAAGTGAGAGAGAGAGAGAGAGAGAGGTCCCTGAACAGATGTGACTTCTGTAGCGATAAATAATTCACAGATAAACAATGTGGTGTTACTGTAAATGTATCATTATTTAATGCAATAATGGAATATTTCTAATATATGTGCAGTTACTATCACTCTACATTTCTAATGTTAGAAAACCTATATATGTGGAGTAAAATAAGTATTAATACAAACCGGATTCCAAAAAAGTTGGGACACTAAACAAATTGTGAATAAAAACTGAATGCAATGATGTGGAGATGGCAAATGTCAATATTTTATTCGTAATAGAACATAGGTGACAGATCAAAAGTTTAATCTGAGTAAATGTAACAATTTAAAGGAAAAATCTGTTGATTCAAAATTTCAGTGTCAAAAAATCCCAAAAAAAGTTGGGACAAGTAGCAATAAGTGGCTGGCAAAAGGAAATTGAGCATATAACGAACAGCTGGAAGACCAATTAACACTAATTAGGTCAATTGACAACATGATTGGGTACAAAAAGATCTTCTCAGAGTGTCAGTGTCTCTCTGAAGCCAAGATGGTAAGAGGATCACCAATTCCACCATTGTTGGGCAGAAAGATAGTGCAGCGATACCAGAATGGTGTTACCCAGCGTAAAATAGCAAAGACTTTTAAGTTATCATCCTCAACCGTGCATAACATCATCAAAACATTCAGAGAATCTGGAACAATTGCTGTGCGTAAGGGTCAAGGCCGTAAAACTCTACTGGATGCTCGTGATCTCCGGGCCCTTAAACGTCACTGCACCTTAAACAGGAACGCCACTGTCAAGGAAATAACAGAATGGGCTCAGGAATACTTCCAGAAAGCTTTGTCAGTGAACACAATCCACCGTGCCATCCGCCGTCGCCAGCTGAAACCCTACAGTGCAAGGAGGAAGCCATTTCTAAGCAAGCTCCACAAGCTCAGACGTTTGCACTGGGCCAGGGGTCTTTTAAAATGGAGTGTGGCAAAATGGAAGACTGTTCTGTGGTCAGATGAGTCACGATTTGAAGTTCTTTATGGAACACTGGGACGCCATGTCATCCGGACCAGAGAGGACAAGGATAACCCGAGTTGTTATCAATGCTCCATTCAGAAGCCTGCATCACTGATGGTATGGGGTTGCATGAGTGCTTGTGGCATGGGCAGCTTGCATGTCTGGAAAGGCACCATTAATGCAGAGAACTATGTTCAGGTTCTAGAACAACATATGCTCCCATCTAGACGTCGTCTCTTTCAGGGAAGACCCTGCATTTTTCAACAAGATAATGCCAGACCACATTCTGCAGCAATCACAACATCATGGCTACGTAGGAGAAGGATCCGGGTACTGAAATGGCAGCCTGCCCATCCAGATCTTTCACCTACAGAGAACATTTGGAGCATCATAAAGAGGAAGGTGCGACAAAGAAGGCCCAAGACGATTGAACAGTTAGAGGCCTGTATTAGACATGAATGGGAGAGCATTCCTATTTCTAAACTTGAGAAACTGGTCTCCTCTGTCCCCAGACGTCTGTTGAGTGTTGTAAGAAGAAGGAGGGGGGATGTCACACAGTGTTAAAAAATGGCCTTGTCCCAACTTTTTTTGTGATTTGTTGACGCCATGAAATGTTGAAACACCATATTTTCCCCTTAAAATGATACATTCTCTCAGTTTAAACTTTTGATCTGTGATTTTGTTCTATTCTGAATAAAATATTAGATGTTGGCACCTCCACATCATTGCATTCAGTTTTATTCACAATTTGTTTAGTGTCCCAACTTTTTTGGAATCCGGTTTGTAATTAGTAATAATAATAATAATAATAATAATAATAATAATAGTCTGTGTTGTGTGTGTGTGCTTAGTAAGTGTAGAATGCTTTTATTATATGGTGTATTTTATTATATTGTATATTTGGAGTAGTATGGTATTTTACAGGAAGTGACAGAGCAGGCTCTACTTCCTGAGGAGGCTCGGGTCTTTCAGGATCGGTGTTCAGTCAGTGGTGGCCCGTGTCGTCTCGGTGCAGTGGTATGTGGGAGAAGCAGTGTTAAAGTAAACTGCTGACCACCCTCTGCACAGTGCCATCATCAGACAATGGAACAGACATTACCCTCTATATGTGTGTGTATTTTACACGACTGATACTACCACTGCACTACTGTAGTGTACTGTACTGGTTCACACTGTTCACACTGGTTCACTGGTTCATTGCACTACCTTCATCACACTCTGAGATCTTTCTAGATCTTTTTCTATTTTGTTATATTTTACATTTAATTGTAATTTATATTTAAACTCATAGTTTATATTATATTTTACATTCTATATTTTGTTCTACATTCGGTTTTATGTTCTATACTCAGTCCTTTATTTGTTTTTGTTTTCTTTGTTTTATATTTTATTCTTTTATGTGGAACATCTACTGGACGCCTTGAATTTAACTCTCGGAGCAACAAAGTCTCTCTCTCTCTCTCTCTGTCTGTCTGTCATCTATCTATCTATCTGTCTGTCTGTCTGTCTGTATATCTATCTATCTGTCTGTCTGTCTGTCTGTCTGTCATCTATCTATCATCTACCTAGCTATCTCTCTGTCTGTCTGTCTGTCATCTATCTATCTATCTATCTATCTATCTATCTATCTATCTATCTATCTATCTATCTATCTATCTATCTATCTATTTATCTGTCTGTCTGTCTGTATGTCTATCTATCTATCTGTCTGTATGTCTATCTATCTATCTGTCTGTGTGTCTGTCTGTCTGTCTGTATATCTATCTATCTATCTATCTATCTATCTGTCTGTCTGTCTGTCTGTCTGTCATCTATCTATCTATCTGTCTGTCTGTCATCTGTCTGTCTGTCTGTATATCTATCTATCTATCTATCTGTCTGTCTGTCTGTCATCTATCTATCTCTATATCTATCTATCTCTATATCTATCAATCTCTATCTATCTATCTATCTCTATATCTATCAATCTCTATCTATCTATCTATCTATCTATCTATCTATCTGTCTGTCTGTCTGTCATCTATCTATCTATCTATCTATCTATCTATCTATCTATCTATCTATCTATCTGTCTGTCATCTATCTATCTATCTATCTATCTATCTATCTATCTATCTGTCTGTCTGTCTGTCTGTCATCTATCTATCTATCTATCTATCTATCTATCTATCTATCTATCTATCTATCTATCTATCTGTCATCTGTCTGTCTGTCTGTCTATCTATCTCTGTCTGTCTTTATATCTATCTATCTATCTGTCTGTCTGTCATCTATCTATCTATCTATCTATCTATCTATCTATCTATCTATCTATCTATCTGTCTGTCTGTCTGTCTGTCTGTCTGTCATCTATCTATCTATCTGTCTGTCATCTATCTATCTATCTATCTATCTGTCTGTCTGTCTGTCTGTCTGTCTATCTATCTATCTCTGTCTGTCTGTATATCTATCTATCTATCTATCTGTCTGTCTGTCTGTCATCTATCTATCTCTATATCTATCAATCTCTATCTATCAATCTCTATCTATCTATCTATCTATTTATCTATCTATCTATCTGTCTATCTGTCATCTATCTATCTATCTATCTGTCTGTCTGTCTGTCATCTATCTATCTATCTATCTATCTATCTATCTGTCTATCTGTCTGTCATCTATCTATCTATCTATCTATCTGTCTGTCTGTCTGTCTGTTTATATAAATATCACATTCATAAAAGCTCTGGAAGTGTGTTATTAAATGTATGTTATAAGTAATGTGTAGGAACTAAAATGGTTGTAATATAAAAGTAATTAATTCTGTAATAATTCATAAATTCCTCATAGCTTTCAATAATCACACACACGTAATATTTACACAGTGGTGTCACTAGTGTTAATAACCACTGTTTACACACATTTAATATTACTATAGAACACAGTGTAACAGTGGTGTAGGTTTGAACATGACTCTGATATAAAACAAGTTCAGTTCAGAGCAGAGTAATTAACGCACAGTGTGTTATAGTCGTGTTATGATCAGTACTCTGTGTTGTATTGTACAGATGTGTCTGTGTGTGTGTTGCCACTCCCTCTGTACTGAGTTGTGTATAAATGAAGAGTGTCATTATAATGAAGATGAAGTGTCACTGATGTGTTTTGTCTGTAATAACTGTGTTTACAGTAATAATAAAAGTCTGTGCTTTGGAGCTGTTTGGTGAAAAAAGCTCTCTCTCTCCCTCTCTCTGGATGGAGGGAATATATTGAGAGAGAGAGAGAGAGAGACAGAGAGAAAATGACTGTGATTTTAAAAAAGCCTTTGAAGTCCCATTTAGCTCCTGCTGATAGTGGGGGGGGGGGGGATTATTATGGGATATTTCTGTCCTATTTTTTCCAGCTGAAACAGAAAGGTACACTTCACAACTCTCAACTTTAACATTAAACATAATTTCACTCTCAGTCCCAATAGGGCCACCCTCAGAGGGGCTTCGTCACATTATAAACATCAGAAAACACACAATATTTCACAGAAATGCCACGAACCACGACCTAAAACAAGCTAAAACAACACTTACGTTACAGTAATTTCAGCCCCACGTCTCATCGGCCCTCCGTATCCAGCAGCTCCGCATCCACGGGTTCAATCAACCTCAGATCACAGCTACTCCAGCAAAAAGCACTGGGCTAAATTTACACTAATGAAGAAATGTATAGCGCCCCCTGCCGTAGCCTCCTGCCACTTCCCACATCCTCAGTCACTCTCCAGCTCTCACTGTTAGAGCACCGTCCGCCCGTGGATCAGACACAGCGGCTGCGGCTGGAGTTTATGACTGGTCCAACTTGTAGATGTAAAGTCAGAGACTGTAGCTCATCTTATGTCAGATGCACCATCCTAGAGACGCTTACTGGGTCAGTGTAGTGGACTTTGGGGGACAGTGGGACGGGGCGTCCCCCTCTAAGAACTCCCCCTGTTCCAATACTCACATTCGCACCCTTGTGACCCTCATTTCCAAGTGCCCTTCTAAGTTTGGAAGGTTTTACTGTGTCCCAACTATTTTATTCTCCTCATCAAAGGTGCTCATGAGCGCCCCCTATGCACACTTCATGCAGCCCCTCCTGTAAGTCCACAGTGGGCCCCTGACAATCCTCAGAAAAATGGAGAAACATTAACCCTTTAATTAGGATCTTTTTCTTTATTAAGTTTGAGTCAGGTTTTAAAAACCGCTGCATAGTTTAACTGTAGTGATGTAAACAAACCTCAGACAGTTCAGTTCGTGTTACCAGTGTTAGTTTAACGTTACTACACCCAAGTTTCATATCTCATCAAAGAGAATGGATAGAAACTTGACAAAGAAACAGGACGTCGCTGGAAACCGGACATTTCCTCAGCCATGATGTTTGACCCCCACCTGCTTCTTACTCTACCCCTCCCTTTCTCTTCTCTCTCTCTCTCTCTCTCTCTCTCTCTCTACACAAGGGAACAGCTCATGGCTCGATCATCCAGGACCATTCTAATCTGTACTAACCTTGCTTCTCTCTTCTTTCACAGACCCTTCGACTAAACACTAGGATACGCCACTCTCTTATCAGTCCCTGCCCTGTCCCCACTCCCCGTCCTCCTGGAGATTTACACAGTAGATATAGGGCATATAAAGTGGAACTCCCTAGATTCACTTCCCTGGATCCGGCTGCAGAGGACGGAGGGCTGAGGGTAACTTAGAGGAGATAGGACCTGAGGGTCGTGGGCAATTTGAACCCATTTCTAACAGTTGTCACAGACTGGTTTAATAAACACTCACCATCTGCGAGAAGCTGCAGCCAAACGCACGCAGAGTGAAAGCAGAGACCCCAGAGGAAACCCACGCAGACACTGGGAGAACATGGAAACTCCACCCAGATGGGACTTGAACCCAAGATCCCAGTGCCTCTCCTCGACCCCTCAAACACTTGACGCCTCACACACTTCCACGAAGGCCTTAAGGTATATTTAGTTAGTTATCGTTACACTTATATAGCGCCTTTCTAGATACCCAAGGACGCTTTACAATCTGCACTGCTCAGAATGCTCAATCCACACACACACTGGTGAGAAGCGGCAGCCAAACGCGCACAGCGTACTCTCAACCAGGAACGACCGTCCACCTGGAGGACTGCATAGGGCACTAGGGTTTCACTCAGGACAGAGCGCCAATCTATATCTGGGCTCACACACATTCATTCACTCACACACCAGGACAGTTATTAGACAGAAGCCAATTCACCTACCCTCCATGTTTTTGGACTGTGGGAGGAAACCGGAGCCCCTGGAGGAAACCCACGCAGACACAGGGAGAACATGGAAACTCCACCCAGATGGGACTTGAACCCAAGATCCCAGCGCTGGGAGACGAACGTGCTCACCACTAAGCCACTGTGCCGCCAAATATATATATATATATATATATATATATATATATATATATATATATATTTATATATATAAATATTAATATATATTTTTCATCAGGTGTCCCACTACGTTCCGTCCTGATTTCCACACTCTGGAGAGTGAATAAAGAGCGGCTGCGTCTCACGATTCTCTCTGATTTGTAAAGCACTCTGAACGGCTGCGGTGTAAATAAACTCACCTTGCAACTCTCTCACAGCCCTTTTCCAGCAAATAAAATCTGCTTGTGTTCAGGATTCAGAACGCTGACACTCTCCGGTGTGTAACACACAAGTTTAAAGGTAAATTACGCCTGAGAACACAGACAGGGTGAATGTACAGGTGTGAGACTCACGTACGGCGTTTTATTTTGGACAATGGACTGCACCAGAAACCCTGGGGTAGTCACTGCAGGTGATTAATGTTGACAGATGTAGAATTAATAAATACAATAAAAAGTTGACAAAGTAAAACCTCTCAACGTGTGTCGGTTAGTAATTAGTTAAGACTTAACCCTTTAGTGACGTTTCTAATTTCTAATAATAATGTACTCATTGGTACTCTTTGATGTTGTGATGTTTGCGAAACTGAAAACGAAGCAATTTCTTGTCTTTTCCACCAATAAAACAAAATGAAATTTATTTTCCCATTTGTCAGGAATGGTGTTTGAAAGCGCAGTAAAGGACCCTCCAGGGTGTAGGGCCCCCTTCGAGCCTCTGCAAACGACTCCAGTTTCCTTCCACATTTCATCAAAAGTTAGGGTGACCAGATCTGAGATGGTGAAAAAGAGGGAGGGGGGGTAGGTACATGAGCTTTGCCTGACATAAACAAGGACTACTGACGTGCAGACTGACCAATTAAATATTTACAGAGAAGGTTATCGACCAATAACGGTAGCTCTACACTCAGACTCAGAAGATTTTAGGCTACTTCACCACACCCCCTTCTCACTCAAGCGAACCAATCGGAGTAGGGGAGGGCGGGACTAGTTTGTGAACGAAACTTCTCGAAGTTCTATGTAAACTCTAGAAAAACAAAATTAAAATGGTGATATCTCTCCTGATGCCAAGACCACGGCTGGTGACTGAGGGCAAAGATGGAGGTCCACTGGAGTTTCACAGCATTTTTTTGGGCGAGCCACTGACGATTCAACAGAATTATAGACAAAATGCTGCATTTTAGCACTTTTCCATTCACAGTCCAATTTACATTTTTCTCCTTCATTAGGTTCTTTTTGTTATTCTTTATAAAAAAAAAAGATCAGTAATCATTTAAATCCAGCACAGCGTCAACATTTTTATCATTTAATCATTTTACATCAGTCTTATACTCATTATTATATCTCTCTTAGTGTGTTTTCCAGAATAAAAGTCTCTGTGAGTGTAAACTCTGTGTGAGGAGATTATAAATGAGTTATATCCTGTACAGGACAGTAATCTGAGGGGTCCGATGGTGGACCAGCAGTGGGCTACAGTCAGTGGTGTGCCACTTCTTCGTCTGTCCTCATCAAACAAATAAAACCAAAGCCCGTATCTTTGAGTGAAAATGCTCAGTGTGACTTCGTATTCATGCGTCTCGTATTGAACCCCATTTTCCTACAACACTGACCTACTCTCAGCCTCAGAGGCGCTCCTGGCCTTGCTGCTCTAAAGAAACCCATTTAAATGAATACATAAAAAAACTAGACGAGAAACAGGCAGCGACACTGTGGCATTCTCCATCAGATCCTCGTCTCTATCTCCGTCCACCGCTCGCTCTTTCTCTCATCTACCGCTCTTTATGGCTTCAGAATGACTTCTACAGTAGCCGAACAAAACCCATGGAGTCTGAATGAGGTCGGGAATATTGTGAGGAGGAGCGGAGAAGAATGGGAAATATCTTTTATATGGAGTCGGTGTCGATAGGAATTATGAGCACTGGATAGATCTCCTTCAGCTTTAACTCGGAGAAAATCAATCGAGGGAAAGCAATAAGGTCCACTTCTATACGTCTGCGTTTTCTTCAGCAGCATCTCAGCGTTCACAGCGCTCCGGACAATGGGAATGGACCTTGGAAAATAATAGAGCAAAAATGTGGTTGAAAACTGACTTCATAACCTTCTTCATTCACTCACTGGCCACTTTATTAGGTACCCACCGTCTACAGACAGCTTTCTTCCATTTTATCAGACGCTGTCGGCTGGACGTTTTTGGTCGGTGGACTGTTCTCAGTCCAGACACTGAGGGGTTTAAAAACTCCAGCAGCACTGCTGTGTCTGATCCACTCTACACCAGCACAACACACACTAACACACCACCACCACGTCAGTGTCACTGCAGCGCTGAGAATGATCCACCACCACATCACACCTGCTCTGTGGGGGTCCTGAGCGCCGAGGAACAGGGGGAGAGGGGGGTAACAAAGTATGCAGAGCAACAGCTGGACTACAGTCTGTGATTGTAGAAGTGCTCCCGTGTGGTCAGTGGAGTTTGAAGTGACGGTGTACTGTAAACAGAACCAAAACACAGACCCCAGCCTCGTCTTAATATCCACAAGGAATTTGGAATCACTTTATTTACATCCTATTTTTCATAATACACTTACAAATAAATATTGCATTCTTACATGTCTACATTTCCACGCTACCGGTCATCCTGTGAATATATGTTCACCTGAGCATTCGGGAAAAAAAGAGGGGAAAGGATAAGGAGCGGGAGCGGCTGCTCTCTCTCTCTGTGTCTCTCTGTCTCTCGTTCCCAGAGAAAAAAAGTCTCTAATAAATTAACGATTTGAGGAAAAACACGGGAAAAATGAGAATTCCTGGAGAACGTTCGGACAATAATAAAAAATAATGAGCTATGAACAAACGCTCACAGGAACAGAGCGGCTAAGGAGATACATGTACATCAGGAAAAGAAACGAAGAACCCAGAGACATTCATACACGGAGTGTAAATGGAGCTGAAACCGACCACGCCCACCTCCGTAGCGATGGCTGATTGGTCAGGACTATTGGGCTCTTTATTGAAACACTCAGTCTGTGTTGGTTATTCCTCGTCATGTCCGACGTTGTCCTGACTCTGGTGGGACCCAGGGTCAGTGTTACTAGTCTGGCAGACCCTCAGTCAGAGTTCAGAGAGAGTCTAGACACTGCTCTCAGATCAGATCTCATGATCTACACCAGGGTTTTGGTTCTTTGTCCCTCGTTTGTGCAAACGGACACATTACAACAGCGTCCGAATTTAAAGTCTGAGTCCTAGCCGTCTGTATCTTTCCCTGGGTAGTGAAAACCCATCGTCTGTCTCGTCTGGAGTGGTCACCATCCAGGATTTAGTCTTCTGTAATCACCGCATTCCTTCAGGGACCCAATCTGGGTGGTCAAAGTCTATCTTCATCTCCTGGAAATGGTCAGTGGCCGCCATCTCTCGTCTCCGAACAGACAACGTCCATCAAATCCACCGTATATAAGTCCATTTTATCATCTCTGGACGGTCAAGATCCAAGTTTCTATCTTCTGTAACACTCACGTTCCATCAGTAGACTTCTCTGCACGGTCCACGTCCATCACTCACCTCGGATCTGTCTACGTCTCCCGTAAACGGACAGTGTCTATTTTCTCTCCTCTCTGGATAGACAGAGTCCATCGAATTCAACATCTGAATAGTGAAAGTCCATCTCCGGTCACCCATCTCTTGCCCTCTCTGAGGGGTCAACATCCAACAAGTCCCTCATCAAGCGCCCGGAATTCCTCTCCTGTCTGATCTGGACCCTCACAGTCCATCTTCTGTCGTTTCTAGACGCTCAGTTTCCACTGGATGGTGAACGTCCATCTTTAACCTGCTCTGAAAGATCAGTATCCGTCTCGTGTCTCCTCTGATCGGTCAGTGTGTGTATTGTCCACTTGTCCACGTCCCTCTGAAGTCCTGAATGCCTTTGCAGTGGGACCTGGGGGAGGAGAGTGTGTGTGTGGACCATCCCTCAGGTGTTTACTGGTTGTTATTGTTTAGTTCTGTATCTCACAGCTCAGTTGTGTGTGTGTGTGTGTGTGTGTGTGTGTGTTCTACTGGAAGATCAGTTCACAGAGATCAGCTCCAACTAGCATAGGGAGGCTAAAACAAAGCTAACCTTCATCTCTCTGTCTCTCACTCACACACACACACACACACTCTCAGTCATTCTCTACCTTCCTATTCCCTCTCTCTCTCTCTCTCTCTCTCTCTCTGTGTGTGTGATGTACTGCTGTATTTTATTGGTGTGTATTATTGTATAAATGTTTATTGAACTGTATTTTATTGCATTGTATTGTAGTGTTGTGCTGTATAGTATTTCAGAGATGTGTATTGTGTTGTATATTGTTGTGTTGCATTATGTAATGAATCTCCTCTTTTTGTTTTCTCTCTCCTCAGTGCAAAGGCATTACAGGTGAGTTTGTATTGAGTCTGTTCTCCTCCCTCCCTCCCTCTCTCCCTCCCTCTCTTCACAGATTGTCTTGCAGTCTCTCCATGTAGGTTCTGAGCTCTGCTGATTGGCCCAGGTCCATGTCCTGACACACCCACTTTATGTCGTCTTCGTTCCCGATCAGGACGTTGTTGGTGTACGGACCTCCTTCGTCGGGGAGCACTGTGGCGAATGACGTGAACTTCACCCTCTTCCGCTTCACGGCACTCGGGGAATTGTTGAGCGCTTCGTTTTTGCCGCCGTTTGGATCGCCCATGCTTCGGGGCAAACTCTGAGCATGGGCGGAGCCTCTCTTCTGGGCTCCGCCCCCGTTCAGCAAGTAGTTGCTCTCCTCACACCCTTCATTTCTGTCGATCGCTGTGGTGCATTCATCCCCGGGCCCCAGGACCCCGCCTCGTTCGCCATGGTGGTCCATCAGGTCGTTGCCGAGGTCGTTGCCGAGCCACACCCAGTCGTGGGCGTGGTTCATGTTGCCCTGCTCCAGGACGGGCAGCTGTTTGTGGCGATAGCGGAAAGCGAAGCTGACGCAGTTGATGAGGAAGACGAGAATCGCGAGGCAGAAAACCCCCAGCAGGGCGTACATCCCGATCTCCAGGTCCGATAGGCGGCGAGGATTATGGGTGAGGTCACTCCCGCTCCCTACTGGCAGCTCCACCTGTTCAAGAGCAACATTTTATTATTATTACGTTACCCCACATTTTAGAGCGATTTCACACATGAAAATCTGGACATCACCTGTGCTGGGAAGCCGCTGTAGCCCCCGGGGCTGTTGTTATTCTGCCCCCCAGCCTGCTTCCTGCCCTGGTTCCTGCTGGTGACGCTGGACTTTGTCGTGGCCGTGACCTTCTTCAGAGCTCCCTCCTCTCTCTCTGTGAACTTCCAGCCGTCGGAGCTGCCGTTTTTGTCCTGGTCCGTGACTTTCTGCCTCTGCTCGCTGGTGCTGTTGTCTATGGCCGGGTCCCCGCCCCCGTCCTCGCTCGCCCGGCTCTTCTGCCCCACGTCGTTTTGTCCAAATTTGACCTGGACGCTGCCTACACCCATGGCCAGGACGCTCTTCCTCTTGGACTTCTGGCAGGTCTCGGAGATGAGCATCTCCACGCGGAGTAGCGGTCCCTGGCCCTCGCCCTGTGCCGCCACCACTGGCCACTGGGGCGGTGCCATGTCCTGGGAGGTGGACACCACCCGCTCGTCCAGAGACGTGGCAGTAAGGGTGTAGTCCCGCGGGTCGTAGATATCCAGCGGCGTCACTGAGCCGTCACTGTACTGGATCCACGCACTGATTACTGCTTCCTGAGAAAGAGAGAGAGAGGAAGAGAGAGAGAGAGAGAGAGAGAGAGAAGTGGAAACGAAAGAAAGACAGTGAATATCTATTTGAACTTGATCTTGGCCTCGGCTGAGGTCATGTGCAGATGAGGGACGGTTTGATCTGAACAGACCTCCATCGCTCCACAGCCCGACACTAGGGGGCATTACGCCCCTCAGGCAGACTCCTAGCTTTGAGCATGGGGACCTCAGCCTCATGTGCAGCTGCTCTGGTCTCTGTCAGTGTTTCCTATGGGGGGTGTTTGAGTGTCGGTGCCGGGTGTGTGAAGTGTAGATGTCTTTATTGTCTTGTATTACTCTGAATTTTAATGCCGTGATTTTAAGAGTGAAGCAAAGCAGTGTTTCCTTATGTTCCCTTGTTCCCTAACTCCCTCGCTCCCTCGTCCTCGTCTTTCAGCTCCCGGGCGCTGGACCCAGACGGCCGCATCATTAATCAACTCGCCGCAGCGGTTTCTCTTAATAAACACACACACATCAGTTCAGCGTTTCCAATTAGACACGAGTGGGATGAAGGAGTTTATTTATTTTTTAATCAAAAACCTCGTTTCTTTTTTTTTTTTTTTAAACGAGCGAGACTCCAGCACTTTCACAGACTAATCAAATCCCAACGCTAGGAAACAATCACTTCCCTTCAACTCCGCGGCACAGATACATTTAGAAAGAGAATTAACAACAATAATAATAATAATAAAAACACTCCTGAGGAGGTTAAGCGATGACAGACTCCTTCAGAGGATTTTCACACTGATCCCGTCAACATCTCAGTGCAGAAACACTGCGCAGACGGGAGGGATGTGGCTGAATCCAACAATAACTCCAACAATCTTCAGAACAGGCAAACCACGTCCGATTCTAAAAGTCCTTTCAGTGCTAAAACAGAGCCCTGCACTTTTATTTTGACGGGCCATCAATTCTGGGCCTTCAGTCTGTTTCTCAAATCCAAGAGCACAAAGAATGGAACCGTGTTCTCTAGAAGAACGTTCTTAATGTTCACCTCCACAGGGCAGATCTGTGATGCCTCAGCGAATGACGGGACGTTCAGGTGGCTCTCATGGGCGAGTCATGAACCGGCGGGTCCTCGTCATTTTGGAGTGGAGTGCTTTGTGTGCTTCGTCAGAGGAGGATGACGTTGGGCAAGAACACACAGAAGAACACACACTGAGAATCTGCCCTGGTGTTAGGCCCCGGAGCCTCAGAGGTCGAGGGGTTGTGTATATAATTAATATTTTATCACTGTTCCTTTAGTAAAGCCTCACACCTCTGTTTTGACCTGTGTTTAATCACAGCCTCACGCTTCGGGAACGAGCCTCTGACCGAAGGCAGGTTTGGTTCATGGTGAGCACCAGAGGGGATTAGTCTCTGCTGCTCCTTTAACATTATCTATTGCTCACCACATAGGGGTCGAGAGGGGTGTGTGTGTGTGTGTGTGTGTGTGTGTGTGTACCTGTTTAGGTGTGTGTAGCAGGTCCTGAGCAGTAGTGCTGATATATAACGCTTTAGTGTGTGTGCGTGTGTGTGTGTGCATGTGTGTGTGTGTGTGTGTGTGTGTGTGTGTGTGTATACCTGTTTAGGTGTGTGTAGCAGGTCCTGAGCAGTAGTGCTGATATATAAAGCTTTAGTGTGTGTTTGTGTGTGTGTGTGTGTGTGTGTGTGTGTGTGTGTACCTGTTTAGGTGTGTGTAGCAGGTCCTGAGCAGTAGTGCTGATATATAAAGCTTTAGTGTGTGTGTGTGTGTGTGTACCTGTTTAGGTGTGTGTAGCAGGTCCTGAGTAGTAGTGCTGATATATAAAGTTTTAGTGTGTGTTTGTGTGTGTGTGTGTGTGTGTGTACCTGTTTAGGTGTGTGTAGCAGGTCCTGAGCAGCAGTGCTGATATATAAAGCTTTAGTGTGTGTGGCGCTGGGCTGAAGGCTGAGGGATAAAGACCCCACTAGCTGGACCCCAAGGTCAGTGATGGTCACTTTATCGTCCAGAACTGTGATGGTCCTCTCGGCCAAGATGGAGTCGGACAGAGGACTGATCACCTGAAACAACACACATCCACACACACACACACTAAATACTACAGCGTGTCTGCGTAACAACAAGCAAAGAAACATCAAAGTGAATCAAAAGTGAAAAAGTCACAATGACACACTGACATCACAATGACACACTGACATCACAATGACGTGGTGCTGCATGTAACACTGTGGTAATGTAACGTTCTTACAGTGAAACTCTAACACCATAAAAATGTGAGTGTATAACTATGTCTCTGTGTAAAACATCCCAGTGTGAAAATGTCCCAGTGTAATCCCGTCCCAGTGTAATCACGTCCCATTGTGAAAATGTTCCATTGTAATCACGTCCCAGTGTGAAAATGTCCCAGTGTAACCACATCCCAGTATAATCACATCCCAGTGTGAAAAAGCCCCAGTGTAACCACTTCCCAGTGTAACCACTTCCCAGTGTAACAACGTCCCAATTACATTCTGTATTCTACAATATTAATATGCACATTTTTGTATCAGTTTTACTCTATGCTTATTCACTATATAATTTATAATATATGTACACTATCTATATCTATAATCTAATCTCTGCATCTATAATGTCCAATGTATACATAAATAAGTTACTTCTATGTAATATTTTACTTTTAATCAGAGCAACATTAAAACTTGCACAGTTTTTAACACTTGCTACTCCATATATTTATTAATTTTATTTCAGTTTATTTGATCTGATTTTTTCTTATTTTTACATTGCATGTATATTTTATAGATGTGGACCATGTTTTCAGTTTCATTAAATTTTCTGCACACTGTACTGCATCCTTGGGATCTTAAAAAGTGTAATCTTAATATGCATCTTATTATTTTATAAATTATTATACTATTATTGTATTAAAATTAATATTATACTCACAATCCAATTTATATAGAGAGGATTCAGAGAGAGAGAAAGAGAGTGAGAAAGAGAGCGAGAAAGAGAGAGACTGACAGACAGAGAGAGAGAGAGAGAGAGAGAGAAAGAAAGAGAGAGAGAGAGAGAGAGAGAGAAAGAAAGAGAGAGAAACAGACAGAGAGAGAGAGAGAGACAGAGAAACATAGACAGAGAGAGAGAGAGAGAGAGAGAGAGGCCGTGACAGTGTGTGGTGTTTGAGTTAAACTGAAGTGTACATGTGTGTGACAGCGGAATTCACACTGTGTCAGAACAAAACAGAATAACCCATTACAACGCTCTCGCTCGCTTTCTCTGTCACACACACACACACACACACACACACACACGCACACACACACACACAGTCTCTCTCAGTGATTCCAGGTAGGCTCCAGACCCTGAACTGTGTAAGGATTACAGACAATGAATGAATGTATATTTTCTGCAGGGCCTTCCTATTAATGGTTTTTGTCTTTTGGTATGTGTACCCTATTGAAAATACAGACAGCCACCACCTCTTTGTGTCGGGGGGTAAAGGATCCCACAGTGTATCATAATGAGGATTACCTGCTGTTAGCCACATTAGCATTTTCACCATAGAATCTAATGTAAAACTGTTAGCATCAGACTCTAGTGTGTGTCTCTGCTCTTCTGTCACACAGATCACACACAGGCTTCAGTTATCGTCTTATTTCACTGCTGTGTTGTTGTAGTGTGTAAGAGACGACAGACACAAGCCCTGTACTCCTCCGTCTCAGTCTTTTCCCCCTGTTTACAGGTAAATAATCTGACCCCGCCGTCCCTGCGCTCTGAGAGTGAACAGACTCTTGGAGGATAACGTTTTGACAGTCACCTAAATTATTCCTGTTGTTTGGATTAAAGTTTTATAAAATAGTTCTCCTTGTCCGAGAGTGTCAGTGATCAGTGAGAGAGGTTTCCACACCGCAGCGAAGCTGAGGCAGAATCACAAATTTCATGTACTTTATTTAATGTCAAAAATTATTTTTAGTGAGCTTTAAGAGTTTCCCTGTCGATTGAGTAATACATTTACAAATAAATTTTATTATCTGTGATGTGCACTGTGTAGGGAGTCTGGTTTGGCTTTGGGACATGGCCCAAGCTTCTTTACTAACTGACTAACAGAGCAAACATGACATAGATAAATGTGTCAGGAATCCATACTTACATTTATTTAATTTTAACATAAATGAGGACTAAAAGTGCCATAAAACAATGTAAATATCACGGTTTATATTTGAGCTGTTTTTGAGGAAATGTTGGTCCCAGATACGGCGGACACTCTGTACCGTGACGTCAGATGCAACTCATGAATTCATTCACCAGTGATGTCCAGGTGCGTATGTACCTGTATGGCGGTGATGCCCAGGTGCGTATGTACGGGTATGGCAGTGATGTCCAGGTGTGTATGTACCTGTATGGTGGTGATACCCAGGTCACGCCCCATCAGGACCCTGCCATCAATCAACCGAGCGATCCGGGGGTCCTCCACTTTCAGGAAGTCCAGCACCAGATCTGTGATATCAGCCGACCAATCAGAGCCCAGCATGTGGACGAGGTCTCCGCCAGGGTCTGCCGGCTCGGCCACAAAGTGCGTGAGCACACGGACGAGTGCATACTGATACTGCAGCGTACAGCCCTTCCCCTTCCTCTCATCGTCGTCATCATCCTCACTGTCCCGCGTTGGCCTGGGAGGGACGAAGAAACAAGGGGACAGCAGGATGGGGATTAATCTCAAAAAAACACCAATAAACACCAATATCTTCCAGTAAACACCAACATTCTGCAATGACTATCATCACCATCAACACCATCATCATCACCATCATCACAATCAACATCATCACCATCATCACCTACATCATTATAATCATCATCACCTACATCATCATCATCACCATCAACATCATCACCATCATCATCATCACCGCCATCACCATCATCACCTACATCATCATCACCATCATCACCTACATCATCATCACCATCAACACCATCACCATCATCACCATCATCACTATCATCATCATCACCATCATCACCTACATCATCATCACCATCAACATCATCACCTACATCATCATCATCATCATCACCATCATCACCTACATCATCATCATCATCATCACCATCATCACTATCATCATCACCTACATCATCATCACCATCAACATCATCACCTACATCATCATAATCATCACCATCAACATCATCACCATCATCATCATCACCATCATCACTATCATCATCACCATCATCACCTACATCAGCATCACCATCAACATCGTCACCTACATCATCATTATCACCATCATCATCATCATCATCACCATCATCATAATCATCACCATCAACATCAACATCATCACCATCATCATCATCACCCTCATCACTATCATCATCATCACCATCATCACCATCATCACCTACATCATCATCACCATCATCACCTACATAATCATCACCATCAACATCATCACCATCATCATCATCACTATCATCATCACCTACATCATCATCACCATCAACATCATCACCTACATCATCATAATCATCACCATCAACATCATCACCATCATCACTATCATCATCACCATCATCACCTACATCATCATCACCTGCATCATCATCACCATCAACATCATCACCTACATCATCATAATCACCACCATCATCACCATCAACATCATCACCATCATCATCATCACCACCATCATCACTATCATCATCATCACCATCATCACTATCATCATCATCACCATCATCACCTACATCATCATCACCATCAACATCATCACTTACATCATCATAATCATCACCATCAACATCATCATCATCACCTACATCATCATCACCATCAACATCATCATAATCATCATCACCATCATCATCATCATCATCACCATCATCATCATCACCATCATCACCGTCATCACCATCATCACCTACATCATCATCACCATCAACATCATCATAATCATCATCATAATCATCACCATCATCATCATCATCATCATCATTATCACCATCTTCATCATCACCATCATCACCGTCATCACCATCATCACCTACACCATCATCACCATTATCACCACCATCAACATCATCACCATCATCATCATCATCACCATCATCACCTACATCATCATCACCATCATCATCATCATCACCATCATCACCTACATCATCATCACCATCATCACCACCATCAACATCACCACCATCAACATCATCACCATCAACATCACCATCATCATCATCATCATCATCATCACCATCATCATCACCATCATCAAATCACATTTATTCGTATAGTGCTTTTTACAACTGATGTTGTCACAAAGCAGCTTCACAGAATTCCGGTAAAGACAGAGTTTTGGCATGAAATGTAAAGAATGAAAAAGATGTAAAAACCCCCAGGTGAGCAAGGCCATGAGCGACAGTAGCAATGAAATACTCCCACAGCTGAGGAAGTAACCTTGGGAGGAACCAAGGCTCACAAGGAGTGACCTATCCTCCTCTGGTCAATCATCATCATCATCATCATCATCACCACCACCATTAGCATCATCACCACCATTAGTATCATCATCATCATCATCATCATCAACATCATAATAATCACCATCACCACAATTATAACCAGAATCACCATTATCATCACCACAAGTATCACCATCATCAGCAGCATTACCACATCACAATCACCACTATTATCACAGTTCTCACCACCATCTGTGTGCACTGATTTGGGGTGGCGGGGCAGGGGTACATCATATCCAAAAAGCACCTTCAGCTTCCAATAAAATCCACAAACACTCACAGACACCAAATTCTCACAGCATTGTTTGGAGTTTGCAGAGACAGTGACGCTGCAGAGAGACCACACACTGATCCACCGTCAGGTTTCATCTTCTCACACTGTTCAGGGTGGGAGGTGTTTTAAAATGTGCTCTAAAATGTTAAAAGCATTTCCTCCTGACTCCCCTCACCATTAAACACACACACACACACACACACACACACACCACACCAATCTCTGCTTCAGAGTACGACTGTGAGATTACTCAAAATTTGCTGCTCCCTCCCAAAGTGTGTGTGTGTGTGTGCCTCTGTGTGTGTGTGTGCCTCTGTGTGTCTGTGTGTGTGTGGTATCTTTAGAGGCACAGAGAGACAGAAATTGGCCAAATTGAAAAATGGGCCCAGCAGACTGAGCGAAGGCCATTGGCAAGCTAGTACCATAATAACACACACACACACACAGCAGGGAAATGGGAGTGGTGACAGTGGGTCTGCTGGGGTTTAAATGACCGTGTGTGTCATGTTTCTTGGCAGAAAACATTCGCAACAACAAAACAACCACTTAACAGAGATCATTATGTCCGTCTGGGCTTAATTATCCCAGCAAAACGAACAAAAAACACACACACACACCTCTTGTTGGTGGTGATGGGAACTCTCCATCCTTTCACCTGACTCAACTCCACATCCGAGACGTCAATCTGCAGCGGTAACCGTGGAACCCAGACGGTGAGCTCTAATTGGCCGCTGAGGTACAGGTATGTAAAGTTGACCTGGAGAGAGACACGCCCCCTCATCTCTTTCCCATTCACCAACACCTCATCACATGATGGAGAGACCTGGGGAGAGAGAGAGAGAGAGAGAGAGAGAGAGAGAGTGAGTGAGAGAGAGACAGAGAGGGAGATGAGAGAGAGAGAGAGAGAGACAGAGAGGGAGATGAGAAAAAGAGAGAGAGCGAGAGAGTTTTTAGAGGACAGTAAATAAACAGTGTGTGGTCTCTGAGTTTTGCTCAGTGCTGTGTGTGTACAATAATCTACACACGCTCTAAAATTAGATGCTGGGCTGATGCTGGTGTGAAAAGAGTGTGGAAGGGGGCTTTAAGAAAAAACGCTGTGCCGTCACTGTTTCACCTTTCATCATTTAGACATTTCTAACTTCTCCACCTCCTCAGTGTAAAACCCTTGTGTGACATTGTTTTTTTTTTTGGTGAATTTTGGGCATTTTTTTCATTCAGTTTTTTATGCGCAGAGTGAAAACTCTGGATAGAACCTGGGAAAGTGAGTGTTTACAGTCACACAGACCCCGGATAAACCCCTCCCCTTTATACCAGCCGTCCAACCATAACTCAGCAACGGGAAATAAGCAAGGCATTCATTCAACACAGGGCTATTATACTGTGTGTGTGTGTGTGTATGGCAGTGGTAAAAGTGTATCACACACAGTAGTATCTAAAGGTTGCACACATGGTCATCACTCTTCTGCAACTTTCTCTCTCTCTCTCTCTCTGTTGTGTGTATGTGTGTGTGTGTGTGTGGGGATGAGTGAGTGTGTCGACAACTAAATGACACTATACTGTATCCACCTGCAAAATCTCTCTCTCTCTCTCTCACCTCAGTAATACAGATCAGGGTCACTGAGAGGACAGCAGAAGGAGGACTGAGATGTGTGTGTGTGTGTGTGTGTTATAGATTTAAAGGAACACTAGGTAAGATTGTTTTGCTCCTGACCTCCCCCTAGTGAAATACATTGTACTGAAATCAATGGGGAGGGTGAAGGAGGGAGTGTGGTTTCCTACCCTCCTCTAAAAGTTACATAGTGTCATTTCTGTAGTGCTAAATGAGTGTGAGTGACTGGGTGAGTGTGTGACAATGTCCACAGGTGTGAGTGCACAAATGACTGGGTGAGTGGGTGAAATCGTCCATGGGTGTGAGTGACAGGTTGAGTGTATGAGGATGACTGAGTGCATGTGCAAGAATGACTGGGGTAGTGTGTGAGTGACTGGGTGAGTGTAAAAAGGACTGGGTGAATGTATGAGTGTGTGAGAATGACTGGGTGAGTGTGTGAGAATGACTGGGGTAGTGTGTGAGTGATTGGGTGAGTGTAAGAAGGACTGGGTGAATGTATGAGTGTGTGAGAATGACTGGGTGAGTGTGTGAGAATGACTGGGGTAGTGAGTGAGTGATTGGGTGAGTGTAAAAAGGACTGGGTGAATGTATGAGTGTGTGAGAATGACTGGGTGAGTGTGTGAGAATGACTGTGTGAGTGAGTGAATGACTGGGTGAGTGAGTGAGTGTGTGTGTGAGTGACTGGGTGAGTCTGTGAGTGACTGAGTGAGTGTGTGACTGGATGTGTGTGAGTGAATGGACGAGTGTGTGAGTGACTGGATGAGTGTGAGAGTGACTGAGTGAGTGTGTAAGTGACTGGATGTGTGTGTGTGTGAATGAGTGAGTGTGTGAGTGACTGGATGGGTGTGTAAGCGACTGAGTGTGTGAGTGACTGAGTGACTGAGTGTGTGAGTGACTGGATGAGTGTGTGAGTGACTGGATGTGTGTGTATGTGTGTGTGTGTGACTGGATGAGTGTGTGAGTGATTGAGTGAGTGTGTGAGTGACTGAGTGAGTGTGTGAGTGACTGGATGAGTGTGTGAGTGACTGAGTGTGTGAGTGTGTGCGTGGCTGAATGTGTGAGTGACTGGATGAGTGTGTGAGTGACTGAGTGTGTGAGTGTGTGCGTGACTGAGTGTGTGAGTGACTGGATGTGTGTGTGAGTGAATGGACGAGTGTGTGAGTGACTGAGTGACTGAGTGTGTGAGTGACTGAGTAAGTGTGTGCGTGAGTGACTGGATGTGTGTGTGTGTGAGTGACTGAGTGTGTGTGTGTGTGTGTGTGTGAGTGACTGAGTGAATGTGTGAACCTGTCCTCAAATGTGAGTATTGGGAAGTGAAGCTCACACAGCGCCACCTGGTGGAAGCTTCTTATGAACAACTATAAACTGCACTAATCCAGACAATCTGGAGAATGGAGGGATGCTCACAGACGGACGGAGAGATGGAGTGATAGAGAAAGAAAACAAATTATTGCTCCGCAAAAGACACTCGCCGTCCAAGTGAGAGGCGCTTAGCGGCTCGTTCAACACGAGCAATTACCAGCAATGATAGGAGATAAAGAATAACACACACACACACACACATATACCCTTTGTGGATGTCATTAAAGCATGAGTGGCTGCATTAGCAGATAAGAGGAAGCTCTTCCAGGGAAGTGAGTTCACGTGTGTGTGTGTGTGTGTGTGTGTGTGTGTGTGTTCATGTTAATCCAGTGTGCACTCAGTGTGTACACTCTCTGTACAGAAGCATGAAATGTAATGGGATGCTCTGGAGCAGCTGCACCTCTCTTTCTCTCTCTCTGAGTCCCCTCTCTCTCTCTCTCTCTCTCTCTGAGTCTCTGTGTCTCTCTCTCTGAGTCTCTGTGTCTCTCTCTCTGAGTCTCTGTCTCTCTCTCTGAGTCTCTGTCTCTGAGTCTCTGTCTCTGAGTCTCTCTCTCTCTCTCTGAGTCCCTCTCTCTGAGTCTCTGTGTCTCTCTCTCTGAGTCTCTGTCTCTCTCTCTCTCTCTCTGAGTCTCTGTGTCTCTCTCTCTGAGTCTCTCTCTCTCTCTCTCTCTCTCTCTCTCTCTCTCTCTCTGAGTCCCTCTCTCTGAGTCCCTGTCTCTCTCTCTCTCTTTCTGAGTCTCTCTCTCTCTCTCTCTCTCTCTCTCTGAGTCCCTCTCTCTGAGTCTCTGTGTCTCTCTCTCTCTCTCTCTGAGTCTCTGTGTCTCTCTCTCTGAGTCTCTCTCTCTCTCTCTGAGTCCCTCTCTCTGAGTCCCTGTCTCTCTCTCTCTCTTTCTGAGTCTCTCTCTCTCTCTCTCTCTCTCTCTCTCTCTCTCTCTCTCTCTCTCTCTCTCTCTCTCTCTCTACATTGGTGTGACATGTTCCCAAAGTGTACATTCGACACTTTCCTGTAGCTCCTCCTCTTTTCTCACCCAATGAGAAAAGATCCATCTACAATTACAGCATCGTTCTCTTACAGCTTTAATAACTGACACTTCACCCTAAAGAGAGTGTGTGTGTGTGGAGTCCAGTGTAAACACTTGGCTTGTGTCGCAGCCAAACAGCTGAGGCAGGTGTTTGATGACATTGAAAAATTGATTTAATCTCTGTCTCTATTTTAAAGACAGAATGAAGAGAGAGAGAGAGAGAGAGAGAGAGGGAGAGAGAGAAAGAGAGAGAGAGAGGAGTGTGAATAGAAGACAGCAGAAGAGAGAGGAGAAATAGGACGAGAAGACGTATGTGAAAAATGACAGAAGTGAGAGAGGGACAGAAAGAGAGAGAGAGAGAGTGAGAGAGAGTGAGTGAGAGAGAGAGAGAGAGAGAGAGAGAAGAGCAAAGGAGGTGGGTCTTCACAGGTCACTTCTGATGATGTGAAGAAGCAGATTTCACACGAGAACTTTGTGTGTAACATTTTCAGGCGAATGAAACGTCAGCACATGTTCAGCTTGTTTTCTTTGGGCTTTAACAATAAACAGAGCAGTGAGTCTGTCCCCACACTGTGTGATTAACAGGGCTGCTATTGGCTGAAGGGTGTCCACGCCGGGACTGTGTCTCAGGTCTCACACCAGAGTTGCTTGTGGTTTCAGTCGTCAAAATAAAACAGGTCTGAAAATATCAGAGAGCCGCCAATCAGCTCCGGAGCTGGAGGCATCTGAGGTTAAAATGAGGGTAAAAATGACAGTTCTCATCTGTTTCTTACACACTCTACTACTACCCCCACCTCTCTCTCTCTCTCTCTCTCTCTCTCTGTCTCTGTCTCTCTCTCTCCTGTCTTTGTTGAAGTGATAAATCAGTGATTACTTGGCTGACAATGCAAAACACAAAACCCAACAATCACCCGTCATCCTTCAGCTCAAATTACCCAGAAGAACTGGCACTTGCCTTTCAGAGGGAGGGAGGGGGGGGGGGGGGGAATGAGGGGGAGAGAGAGAGAGAGAGAGAGAGAGAAAGCACAGGGACATGATAAAGTGGTGATGTCCTTGTTCTCTGTGTCCAGTGATCCAGGAAAGTCCAGGAGCTCAGATTGTTGCTGTGTCCATCACATCTTTCATCGTTCAGCTCTGAGCAGCTGATACCGCAGACACACTGCAGGGGGCACTATGTGTCCATGTGCTGTTGTTTCGCTTTGGCCTCCTCCCTGTCTCTACCTGTCAGTGTTGTCTATGGTCCAGGTGCTGTGGTGGCTCTGCCCTCTTCATGCCCTCCACCTGTTCTGACTCAGTGTGTTTAACCCCAGAGTGGATTTGGATTTGAGCTGCTCCCAGCGTAGGAAGTGATAAATTCTGATCTGACTCCAAATGTGACAAGGTCAGGTCCCCCAACACACACACACACACACACACAAACACACACATTTCCTATCCTTCCTCATAGCCCTGTGGGCACTTAGGAAACTTAAATATCACTCAGCAGCTCTCCATCTGCAGCCCTCCACCTACGGAGCTGCGGGAGGATGCGGTGGGACAGGCTCATATTCCCGATATTGGGAGTGAATCTCCCCTGCCATCCGTTCCCATTAGAGAAGTTAGCTTTGGGTTAATGGAGTTAGTTCAGGAGGAATCATAGCGTTGATCCAATTTACTGTCACCTCCACAATCCACACGGACCCAGGGGGGTCCCACTGGGAGACCAGCGCAGCGGAGGAGTACAATAACGCTCCGGGAGGAAGGCGAAGAAAGATGGATGTTCTAACAAATCTCAGAATTTGGTGTTATTGAACTTTCCACATCGAGTGAATCCTCCTTCTCTCGCTTCGGACCGAGGGCCATTCAAAAGAGGGGTGTTTCTGATAAAATGGCCAGTGAGTGTCAGTAGAGGGGGGGTGTTTCTGATAAAGTGGCCAGTGAGTGTCAGTAGAGGGGGGGTGTTTCTGATAAAGTGGCCAGTGGGTGTCAGTAGAAGGGGGGTGTTTCTGATAAAGTGGCCAGTGAGTGTCAATAGAAGGGGGGTGTTTCTGATAAAGTGGCTAGTGAGTGTCAGTTGAGGGGGGGTGTTTTTGATAAAGTGGCCAGTGAGTGTCAGTAGAAGGGGGGTGTTTCTGATAAAGTGGCCAGTGAGTGTCAGTAGAAGGGGGGTGTTTCTGATAAAGTGGCCAGTGAGTGTCAGTAGAGGGGGGTGTTTCTGATAAAGTGGCCAGTGAGTGTCAGTAGAGGGGGGTGTTTCTGATAAAGTGGCCAGTGAGTGTCAGTAGAGAGGGGTGTTTCTGATAAAGTGGGCAGTGAGTGTCAGTAGAGAGGGCTGTTTCTGATAAAGTGGCCAGTGAGTGTCAGTAGAGGGGCTGTTTCTGATAAAGTGGCCAGTGAGTGTCAGTAGAGGAGAGGTGTTTTTGATAAAGTGGCCAGTGAATGTCAGTAGAGGAGAGGTGTTTCTGATAAAGTGGCCAGTGAGTCCAGTGAGTAGAGCCAGTGGGTGTCAGTAGAGGGGGGTGTTTCTGATAAAGTGGCCAGTGGGTGTCAGTAGAGGGGTGTTTCTGATAAAGTGGCCAGTGAGTGTCAGTAGAAGGGGGGTGTTTCTGATAAAGTGGCCAGTGAGTGTCAGTAGAGGGGGGTGTTTCTGATAAAGTGGCCAGTGAGTGTCAGTAGAGGGGGGTGTTTCTGATAAAGTGGCCAGTGGGTGTCAGTAGAGGGGGGTGTTTCTGATAAAGTGGCCAGTGGGTGTCAGTAGAGGGGGGTGTTTCTGATAAAGTGGCCAGTGAGTGTCAGTAGAAGGGGGGGATGTTTCTGATAAAGTGGCCAGTGGGTGTCAGTAGAAGGGGGGGGGGTGTTTCTGATAAAGTGTCCTGTGAGTGTCAGTAGAAGGGGGGGGGGGGTTCTGATAAAGTGTCCAGTGAGTGTCAGTAGAGGGGGGTGTTTCTGATAAAGTGGCCAGTGAGTGTCAGTAGAGAGGGGTGTTTCTGATAAAGTGGCCAGTGAGTGTCAGTAGAGAGGGGTGTTTCTGATAAAGTGGCCAGTGAGTGTCAGTAGAGGGGCTGTTTCTGATAAAGTGGCCAGTGAGTGTCAGTAGAGGGGGGTGTTTCTGATAAAGTGGGCAGTGAGTGTCAGTAGAGGGGGGGGGGTGTTTCTGATAAAGTGACCAGTGAGTGTCAGTAGAGGGAGGGTGTTTCTGATAAAGTGGCCAGTGGGTGTCAGTAGAGGGGATGTTTCTGATAAAGTGGCCAGTGAGTGTCAGTAGAAGGGGGGGATGTTTCTGATAAAGTGGCCAGTGGGTGTCAGTAGAAGGGGGGAGTGTTTCTGATAAAGTGTCCTGTGAGTGTCAGTAGAAGGGGGGGGGGGGTTCTGTTAAAGTGTCCAGTGAGTGTCAGTAGAGGGGGGTGTTTCTGATGAAGTGGCCAGTGAGTGTCAGTAGAGAGGGGTGTTTCTGATAAAGTGGCCAGTGAGTGTCAGTAGAGAGGGGTGTTTCTGATAAAGTGCCCGGTGAGTGTCAGTAGAGGGGCTGTTTCTGATAAAGTGGCCAGTGAGTGTCAGTAGAGGAGAGGTGTTTTTGATAAAGTGGCCAGTGAATGTCAGTAGAGGAGAGGTGTTTCTGATAAAGTGACCAGTGAGTGTCAGTAGAGGGGGGGTGTTTCTGATAAAGTGGCCAGTGAGTGTCAGTAGAAGGGGGGGGGGTGCTTCTGATAAAGTGTCCTGCGAGTGTCAGTAGAGAGGGGTGTTTCTGATAAAGTGGCCAGTGAGTATCAGTAGAGGGGGGTGTTTCTGATAAAGTGGCCAGTGAGTGTCAGTAGAGGGGGGGTGTTTCTGATAAAGTGGCCAGTGAGTGTCAGTAGAAGGGGGGGGGTGCTTCTGATAAAGTGTCCTGCGAGTGTCAGTAGAGAGGGGTGTTTCTGATAAAGTGGCCAGTGAGTATCAGTAGAGGGGAGTGTTTCTGATAAAGTGGCCAGTGAGTGTCAGTAGAGGGGGGTGTTTCTGATAAAGTGGGCAGTGAGTGTCAGTAGAGGGGGGTGTTTCTGATAAAGTGGCCAGTGAGTGTCAGTATAGGGGGGGGGGATGTATCTGATAAAGTGGCCAGTGAGTGTCAGTAGAGGAGAGGTGTTTTTGATAAAGTGGCCAGTGAATGTCAGTAGAGGAGAGGTGTTTCTGATAAAGTGGCCAGTGAGTGTCAGTAGAGAGGGGTGTTTCTGATAAAGTGGCCAGTGAGTGTCAGTAGAAGGGGGGTGGTGTTTCTGATAAAGTGGCCAGTGAGTGTCAGTAGAGGGGGGTGTTTCTGATAAAGTGGCCAGTGACTGTCAGTAGAAGGGGGGTGTTTCTGATAAAATGTCCAGTGAGTGTCAGTAGAGGGGGGGGGGTGTTTCTGATAAAGTGGCCAGTGAGTGTCAGTAGAGGGGGGTGTTTCTGATAAAGTGGCCAGAGAGTGTCAGTAGAGGGGGGTGTTTCTGCTAAAGTGGCCAGTGAGTGTCAGTAGAGGGGGGGTGTTTCTGATAAAGTGGCCAATGGGTGTCAGTAGAAGGGGAGGTGTTTCTGATAAAGTGGCCAGTGAGTGTCAGTAGAAGGGGGGTGTTTCCGATAAAGTGGCCAGTGAATGTCAGCAGAGGGGGGTGTTTCTGATAAAGTGGCCAGTGAGTGTCAGTAGAGGGGGGTGTTTCTGATAAAGTGGCCAGTGAGTGTCAGTAGAAGGGGGGGTGTTTCTGAAAAAGTGGCCAGTGAGTGTCAGTAGAAGGGGAGGTGTTTCTGATAAAGTGGCCAGTGAGTGTCAGTAGAAGGGGGGTGTTTCCGATAAAGTGGCCAGTGAATGTCAGCAGAGGGGGGTGTTTCTGATAAAGTGGCCAGTGAGTGTCAGTAGAAGGGGGGGTGTTTCTGAAAAAGTGGCCAGTGAGTGTCAGTAGAAGGGGGGGTGTTTCTGATAAAGTGGCCAGTGAGTGTCAGTAGAGGGGGGTGTTTCTGATAAAGTGGCCAGTGGGTGTCAGTAGAGAGGGGGGGTGTTTCTGATAAAGTGGCCAGTGAGTGTCAGTAGAAGGGGGGTGGTGTTTCTGATAAAGTGTCCAGTGAGTGTCAGTAGAAGGGGGGTGTTTCCGATAAAGTGGCCAGTGAATGTCAGTAGAGGGGGGTGTTTCTGATAAAGTGGCCAGTGAGTGTCAGTAGAGGGGGGTGTTTCTGATAAAGTGGGCAGTGAGTGTCAGTAGAGGGGGGGGGGGTGTTTCTGATAAAGTGACCAGTGAGTGTCAGTAGAGGGAGGGTGTTTCTGATAAAGTGGCCAGTGGGTGTCAGTAGAGGGGATGTTTCTGATAAAGTGGCCAGTGAGTGTCAGTAGAGAGAGGGGGGGGGTGTTTCTGATAAAGTGGCCAGTGGGTGTCAGTAGAGGGGGGGGGTGTTTCTGATAAAGTGGCTAGTGAGTGTCAGTAGAGGGGGGTGTTTCTGATGAAGTGGCCAGTGACTGTCAGTAGAAGGGGGGTGTTTCTGATAAAATGTCCAGTGAGTGTCAGTAGAGGGGGGTGTTTCTGATAAAGTGGGCAGTGAGTGTCAGTAGAGGGGCTGTTTCTGATAAAGTGGCCAGTGAGTGTCAGTAGAGGGGCTGTTTCTGATAAAGTGGCCAGTGAGTGTCAGTAGAGGGGCTGTTTCTGATAAAGTGGCCAGTGAGTGTCAGTAGAGGAGAAGTGTTTCTGATAAAGTGGCCAGTGAGTGTCAGTAGAGGGGGGTGTTTCTGATAAAGTGGCCAGTGAGTGTCAGTAGAGGGGGGTGTTTCTGATAAAGTGGCCAGAGAGTGTCAGTAGAGGGGGGTGTTTCTGATAAAGTGGCCAGTGAGTGTCAGTAGAGGGGGGGTGTTTCTGATAAAGTGGCCAGAGAGTGTCAGTAGAGGGGGGGTGTTTCTGATAAAGTGGCCAGTGACTATCAGTAGAGGGGGGTGTTTCTGATAAAGTGGCCAGTGAGTGTCAGTAGAGGAGATGTGTTTCTGATAAAGTGGCCAGTGAGTGTCAGTAGAGGAGATGTGTTTCTGATAAAGTGGCCAGTGAGTGTTAGTAGAGGGGGGTGTTTCTGATAAAGTGGCCAGTGAGTGTCAGTAGAAGGGGAGGTGTTTCTGATAAAGTGGCCAGTTAGTGTCAGTAGAAGGGGGGTGTTTCCGATAAAGTGGCCAGTGAATGTCAGTAGAGAGGGGTGTGTCTGATAAAGTGGCCAGTGAGTGTCAGTAGAGGGGGGTGTTTCTGATAAAGTGGCCAGTGAGTGTCAGTAGAAGGGGGGGTGTTTCTGATAAAGTGGCCAGTGAGTGTCAGTAGAAGGGGGGGTGTTTCTGATAAAGTGGCCAGTGAGTGTCAGTAGAGGGGGGTGTTTCTGATAAAGTGGCCAGTGGGTGTCAGTAGAGAGGGGGGGGTGTTTCTGATAAAGTGGCCAGTGAGTGTCAGTAGAAGGGGGGGGGGTGTTTCTGATAAAGTGGCCAGTGAGTGTCAGTAGAGGGGGGGTGTTTCCGATAAAGTGGCCAGTGAATGTCAGTAGAGGAGGGTGTTTCTGATAAAGTGGCCAGTGAGTGTCAGTAGAGGGGGGTGTTTCTGATAAAGTGGCCAGTGAGTGTCAGTAGAGGGGGTGTTTCTGATAAAGTGGGCAGTGAGTGTCAGTAGAGAGGGTGTTTCTGATAAAGTGTCCAGTGAGTGTCAGTAGGGGGGGGGGTGTTTCTGATAAAGTGGCCAGTGAGTGTCAGTAGAGGGGGTGTTTCTGATAGTGTCCAGTGAGTGTCAGTAGGGGGGGTGTTTCTGATAAAGTGGGCAGTGAGTGTCAGTAGGGGGGGGGGGGGTGTTTCTGATAAAGTGGCCAGTGAGTGTCAGCAGAGAGGGGGGGGGGGGTGTTTCTGATAAAGTGGCCAGTGAGTGTCAGTAGAAGGGGGGGTGTTTCTGATAAAGTGGCCAGTGAGTGTCAGTAGAGGGGGGGTGTGTTTCTGATAAAGTGACCAGTGAGTGTCAGCAGAGGGGGGTGTTTCTGATAAAGTGGCCAGTGAGTGTCAGTAGAGGGGGGTGTTTCTGATAAAGTGGCCAGTGAGTGTCAGTAGAAGGGGGGGTGTTTCTGAAAAAGTGGCCAGTGAGTGTCAGTAGAAGGGGGGGGTGTTTCTGATAAAGTGGCCAGTGAGTGTCAGTAGAGGGGGGTGTTTCTGATAAAGTGGCCAGTGGGTGTCAGTAGAGAAGGGGGGTGTTTCTGATAAAGTGGCCAGTGAGTGTCAGTAGAAGGGGGGTGGTGTTTCTGATAAAGTGTCCAGTGAGTGTCAGTAGAAGGGGGGTGTTTCCGATAAAGTGGCCAGTGAATGTCAGTAGAGGGGGGTGTTTCTGATAAAGTGGCCAGTGAGTGTCAGTAGAGGGGGGTGTTTCTGATAAAGTGGCCAGTGAGTGTCAGTAGAGGGGGGTGTTTCTGATAAAGTGGCCAGTGGGTGTCAGTAGAGAGGGGGGGTGTTTCTGATAAAGTGTCCAGTGAGTGTCAGTAGAAGGGGGGTGGTGTTTCTGATAAAGTGGCCAGTGAGTGTCAGTAGAGGGGGGTGTTTCTGATAAAGTGGCCAGTGACTGTCAGTAGAAGGGGGGTGTTTCTGATAAAATGTCCAGTGAGTGTCAGTAGAGGGGGGGGGTGTTTCTGATAAAGTGACCAGTGAGTGTCAGTAGAGGGGCTGTTTCTGATAAAGTGGCCAGTGAGTGTCAGTAGAGGAGAGGTGTTTCTGATAAAGTGGCCAGTGAGTGTCAGTAGAGGGGGGTGTTTCTGATAAAGTGGCCAGTGAGTGTCAGTAGAGGGGGGTGTTTCTGATAAAGTGGCCAGAGAGTGTCAGTAGAGGGGGGTGTTTCTGATAAAGTGGCCAGTGAGTGTCAGTAGAGGGGGGGTGTTTCTGATAAAGTGGCCAGAGAGTGTCAGTAGAGGGGGGGTGTTTCTGATAAAGTGGCCAGTGACTGTCAGTAGAGGGGGGTGTTTCTGATAAAGTGGCCAGTGAGTGTCAGTAGAGGAGATGTGTTTCTGATAAAGTGGCCAGTGAGTGTCAGTAGAGGAGATGTGTTTCTGATAAAGTGGCCAGTGAGTGTTAGTAGAGGGGGGTGTTTCTGATAAAGTGGCCAGTGAGTGTCAGTAGAAGGGGAGGTGTTTCTGATAAAGTGGC
Source organism: Hoplias malabaricus (assembly GCF_029633855.1). Taxonomy (NCBI): domain Eukaryota; kingdom Metazoa; phylum Chordata; class Actinopteri; order Characiformes; family Erythrinidae; genus Hoplias; species Hoplias malabaricus. The sequence continues at coordinate 28,807,323 of NC_089820.1, forward strand.
CAGTTAGTGTCAGTAGAAGGGGGGTGTTTCCGATAAAGTGGCCAGTGACTGTCAGTAGAGGGGGGTGTTTCTGATAAAGTGGCCAGTGAGTGTCAGTAGAGGAGATGTGTTTCTGATAAAGTGGCCAGTGAGTGTCAGTAGAGGAGATGTGTTTCTGATAAAGTGGCCAGTGAGTGTTAGTAGAGGGGGGTGTTTCTGATAAAGTGGCCAATGAGTGTCAGTAGAAGGGGGGGTGTTTCTGATAAAGTGGCCAGTGAGTGTCAGTAGAAGGGGGGGTGTTTCTGATAAAGTGGCCAGTGAGTGTCAGTAGAGGGGGGGTGTTTCTGATAAAGTGGCCAGTGAGTGTCAGTAGAAGGGGGGGGGGGGGTGCTTCTGATAAAGTGTCCTGCGAGTGTCAGTAGAGAGGGGTGTTTCTGATAAAGTGGCCAGTGAGTATCAGTAGAGGGGGGTGTTTCTGATAAAGTGGCCAGTGAGTGTCAGTAGAAGGGGGGGGGTGCTTCTGATAAAGTGTCCTGCGAGTGTCAGTAGAGAGGGGTGTTTCTGATAAAGTGGCCAGTGAGTATCAGTAGAGGGGAGTGTTTCTGATAAAGTGGCCAGTGAGTGTCAGTAGAGGGGGGTGTTTCTGATAAAGTGGGCAGTGAGTGTCAGTAGAGGGGGGTGTTTCTGATAAAGTGGCCAGTGAGTGTCAGTAGAGGGGGGGGGGATGTTTCTGATAAAGTGGCCAGTGAGTGTCAGTAGAGGGGCTGTTTCTGATAAAGTGGCCAGTGAGTGTCAGTAGAGGAGAGGTGTTTTTGATAAAGTGGCCAGTGAATGTCAGTAGAGGAGAGGTGTTTCTGATAAAGTGGCCAGTGAGTGTCAGTAGAGGGGGGTGTTTCTGATAAAGTGGCCAGTGAGTGTCAGTAGAGGGGGGTGTTTCTGATAAAGTGGCCAGTGAGTGTCAGTAGAGGGGGGTGTTTCTGATAAAGTGGCCAGTGAGTGTCAGTAGAGGGGGGTGTTTCTGATAAAGTGGCCAGTGAGTGTCAGTAGAGGGGGGTGTTTCTGATAAAGTGGCCAGAGAGTGTCAGTAGAGGGGGGTGTTTCTGCTAAAGTGGCCAGTGAGTGTCAGTAGAGGGGGGGTGTTTCTGATAAAGTGGCCAATGGGTGTCAGTAGAAGGGGAGGTGTTTCTGATAAAGTGGCCAGTGAAAGTCAGTAGAAGGGGGGTGTTTCCGATAAAGTGGCCAGTGAATGTCAGCAGAGGGGGGTGTTTCTGATAAAGTGGCCAGTGAGTGTCAGTAGAGGGGGGTGTTTCTGATAAAGTGGCCAGTGAGTGTCAGTAGAAGGGGGGGTGTTTCTGAAAAAGTGGCCAGTGAGTGTCAGTAGAAGGGGAGGTGTTTCTGATAAAGTGGCCAGTGAGTGTCAGTAGAAGGGGGGTGTTTCCGATAAAGTGGCCAGTGAATGTCAGCAGAGGGGGGTGTTTCTGATAAAGTGGCCAGTGAGTGTCAGTAGAGGGGGGTGTTTCTGATAAAGTGGCCAGTGAGTGTCAGTAGAAGGGGGGGTGTTTCTGAAAAAGTGGCCAGTGAGTGTCAGTAGAAGGGGGGGTGTTTCTGATAAAGTGGCCAGTGAGTGTCAGTAGAGGGGGGTGTTTCTGATAAAGTGGCCAGTGGGTGTCAGTAGAGAGGGGGGGTGTTTCTGATAAAGTGGCCAGTGAGTGTCAGTAGAAGGGGGGTGGTGTTTCTGATAAAGTGTCCAGTGAGTGTCAGTAGAAGGGGGGTGTTTCCGATAAAGTGGCCAGTGAATGTCAGTAGAGGGGGGTGTTTCTGATAAAGTGGCCAGTGAGTGTCAGTAGAGGGGGGTGTTTCTGATAAAGTGGCCAGTGAGTGTCAGTAGAGGGGGGTGTTTCTGATAAAGTGGCCAGTGGGTGTCAGTAGAGAGGGGGGGTGTTTATGATTAAGTGGCCAGTGAGTGTCAGTAGAAGGGGGGGGGTGTTTCTGATAAAGTGTCCAGTGAGTGTCAGTAGAGAGGGTGTTTCTGATAAAGTGTCCAGTGAGTGTCAGTAGAGAGAGGGGGGGGGGTGTTTCTGATAAAGTGGCCAGTGGGTGTCAGTAGAGGGGGGGGGGGGTGTTTCTGATAAAGTGGCTAGTGAGTGTCAGTAGAGGGGGGTGTTTCTGATGAAGTGGCCAGTGACTGTCAGTAGAAGGGGGGTGTTTCTGATAAAATGTCCAGTGAGTGTCAGTAGAGGGGGGTGTTTCTGATAAAGTGGGCAGTGAGTGTCAGTAGAGGGGCTGTTTCTGATAAAGTGGCCAGTGAGTGTCAGTAGAGGGGCTGTTTCTGATAAAGTGGCCAGTGAGTGTCAGTAGAGGGGCTGTTTCTTATAAAGTGGCCAGTGAGTGTCAGTAGAGGAGAAGTGTTTCTGATAAAGTGGCCAGTGAGTGTCAGTAGAGGGGGGTGTTTCTGATAAAGTGGCCAGTGAGTGTCAGTAGAGGGGGGTGTTTCTGATAAAGTGGCCAGAGAGTGTCAGTAGAGGGGGGTGTTTCTGATAAAGTGGCCAGTGAGTGTCAGTAGAGGGGGGGTGTTTCTGATAAAGTGGCCAGAGAGTGTCAGTAGAGGGGGGGTGTTTCTGATAAAGTGGCCAGTGACTATCAGTAGAGGGGGGTGTTTCTGATAAAGTGGCCAGTGAGTGTCAGTAGAGGAGATGTGTTTCTGATAAAGTGGCCAGTGAGTGTCAGTAGAGGAGATGTGTTTCTGATAAAGTGGCCAGTGAGTGTTAGTAGAGGGGGGTGTTTCTGATAAAGTGGCCAGTGAGTGTCAGTAGAAGGGGAGGTGTTTCTGATAAAGTGGCCAGTTAGTGTCAGTAGAAGGGGGGTGTTTCCGATAAAGTGGCCAGTGAATGTCAGTAGAGAGGGGTGTGTCTGATAAAGTGGCCAGTGAGTGTCAGTAGAGGGGGGTGTTTCTGATAAAGTGGCCAGTGAGTGTCAGTAGAAGGGGGGGTGTTTCTGATAAAGTGGCCAGTGAGTGTCAGTAGAAGGGGGGGTGTTTCTGATAAAGTGGCCAGTGAGTGTCAGTAGAGGGGGGTGTTTCTGATAAAGTGGCCAGTGGGTGTCAGTAGAGAGGGGGGGGTGTTTCTGATAAAGTGGCCAGTGAGTGTCAGTAGAAGGGGGGGGGGTGTTTCTGATAAAGTGGCCAGTGAGTGTCAGTAGAGGGGGGGTGTTTCCGATAAAGTGGCCAGTGAATGTCAGTAGAGGAGGGTGTTTCTGATAAAGTGGCCAGTGAGTGTCAGTAGAGGGGGGTGTTTCTCATAAAGTGGCCAGTGAGTGTCAGTAGAGGGGGTGTTTCTGATAAAGTGGGCAGTGAGTGTCAGTAGAGAGGGTGTTTCTGATAAAGTGTCCAGTGAGTGTCAGTAGGGGGGGGGGTGTTTCTGATAAAGTGGCCAGTGAGTGTCAGTAGAGGGGGTGTTTCTGATAGTGTCCAGTGAGTGTCAGTAGGGGGGGTGTTTCTGATAAAGTGTCCAGTGAGTGTCAGTAGAAGGGGGGTGTTTCCGATAAAGTGGCCAGTGAATGTCAGTAGAGGGGGGTGTTTCTGATAAAGTGGCCAGTGAGTGTCAGTAGAGGGGGGTGTTTCTGATAAAGTGGCCAGTGGGTGTCAGTAGAGAGGGGGGGTGTTTCTGATAAAGTGTCCAGTGAGTGTCAGTAGAAGGGGGGTGGTGTTTCTGATAAAGTGGCCAGTGAGTGTCAGTAGAGGGGGGTGTTTCTGATAAAGTGGCCAGTGACTGTCAGTAGAAGGGGGGTGTTTCTGATAAAATGTCCAGTGAGTGTCAGTAGAGGGGGGGGGTGTTTCTGATAAAGTGACCAGTGAGTGTCAGTAGAGGGGCTGTTTCTGATAAAGTGGCCAGTGAGTGTCAGTAGAGGAGAGGTGTTTCTGATAAAGTGGCCAGTGAGTGTCAGTAGAGGGGGGTGTTTCTGATAAAGTGGCCAGTGAGTGTCAGTAGAGGGGGGTGTTTCTGATAAAGTGGCCAGAGAGTGTCAGTAGAGGGGGGTGTTTCTGATAAAGTGGCCAGTGAGTGTCAGTAAAGGGGGGGTGTTTCTGATAAAGTGGCCAGAGAGTGTCAGTAGAGGGGGGGTGTTTCTGATAAAGTGGCCAGTGACTGTCAGTAGAGGGGGGTGTTTCTGATAAAGTGGCCAGTGAGTGTCAGTAGAGGAGATGTGTTTCTGATAAAGTGGCCAGTGAGTGTCAGTAGAGGAGATGTGTTTCTGATAAAGTGGCCAGTGAGTGTTAGTAGAGGGGGGTGTTTCTGATAAAGTGGCCAGTGAGTGTCAGTAGAAGGGGAGGTGTTTCTGATAAAGTGGCCAGTTAGTGTCAGTAGAAGGGGGGTGTTTCCGATAAAGTGGCCAGTGACTGTCAGTAGAGGGGGGTGTTTCTGATAAAGTGGCCAGTGAGTGTCAGTAGAGGAGATGTGTTTCTGATAAAGTGGCCAGTGAGTGTCAGTAGAGGAGATGTGTTTCTGATAAAGTGGCCAGTGAGTGTTAGTAGAGGGGGGTGTTTCTGATAAAGTGGCCAGTGAGTGTCAGTAGAAGGGGAGGTGTTTCTGATAAAGTGGCCAGTTAGTGTCAGTAGAAGGGGGGTGTTTCCGATAAAGTGGCCAGTGAATGTCAGTAGAGAGGGGTGTGTCTGATAAAGTGGCCAGTGAGTGTCAGTAGAGGGGGGTGTTTCTGATAAAGTGGCCAGTGAGTGTCAGTAGAAGGGGGGGTGTTTCTGATAAAGTGGCCAGTGAGTGTCAGTAGAAGGGGGGGTGTTTCTGATAAAGTGGCCAGTGAGTGTCAGTAGAGAGGGGGGGGTGTTTCTGATAAAGTGGCCAGTGAGTGTCAGTAGAAGGGGGGGGGTGTTTCTGATAAAGTGGCCAGTGAGTGTCAGTAGAGGGGGGGTGTTTCCGATAAAGTGGCCAGTGAATGTCAGTAGAGGAGGGTGTTTCTGATAAAGTGGCCAGTGAGTGTCAGTAGAGGGGGATGTTTCTGATAAAGTGGCCAGTGAGTGTCAGTAGAGGGGGGTGTTTCTGATAAAGTGGGCAGTGAGTGTCAGTAGAGGGGGGTGTTTCTGATAAAGTGTCCAGTGAGTGTCAGTAGAGAGGGTGTTTCTGATAAAGTGGCCAGTGAGTGTCAGTAGAAGGGGGGGTGTTTCTGATAAAGTGGCCAGTGAGTGTCAATAGAAGGGGGGTGTTTCTGATAAAGTGGCTAGTGAGTGTCAGTTGAGGGGGGGTGTTTCTGATAAAGTGTCCAGTGAGTGTCAGTAGAGGGGGGTGTTTCTGATAAAGTGGCCAGAGAGTGTCAGTAGAGGGGGGTGTTTCTGATAAAGTGGCCAGTGAGTGTCAGTAGAGGGGGGGTGTTTCTGATAAAGTGGCCAGAGAGTGTCAGTAGAGGGGGGGTGTTTCTGATAAAGTGGCCAGTGACTGTCAGTAGAGGGGGGTGTTTCTGATAAAGTGGCCAGTGAGTGTCAGTAGAGGAGATGTGTTTCTGATAAAGTGGCCAGTGAGTGTCAGTAGAGGAGATGTGTTTCTGATAAAGTGGCCAGTGAGTGTTAGTAGAGGGGGGTGTTTCTGATAAAGTGGCCAGTGAGTGTCAGTAGAAGGGGAGGTGTTTCTGATAAAGTGGCCAGTTAGTGTCAGTAGAAGGGGGGTGTTTCCGATAAAGTGGCCAGTGAATGTCAGTAGAGAGGGGTGTGTCTGATAAAGTGGCCAGTGAGTGTCAGTAGAGGGGGGTGTTTCTGATAAAGTGGCCAGTGAGTGTCAGTAGAAGGGGGGGTGTTTCTGATAAAGTGGCCAGTGAGTGTCAGTAGAAGGGGGGGTGTTTCTGATAAAGTGGCCAGTGAGTGTCAGTAGAGAGGGGGGGGTGTTTCTGATAAAGTGGCCAGTGAGTGTCAGTAGAAGGGGGGGGGTGTTTCTGATAAAGTGGCCAGTGAGTGTCAGTAGAGGGGGGGTGTTTCCGATAAAGTGGCCAGTGAATGTCAGTAGAGGAGGGTGTTTCTGATAAAGTGGCCAGTGAGTGTCAGTAGAGGGGGATGTTTCTGATAAAGTGGCCATTGAGTGTCAGTAGAGGGGGGTGTTTCTGATAAAGTGGGCAGTGAGTGTCAGTAGAGGGGGGTGTTTCTGATAAAGTGTCCAGTGAGTGTCAGTAGAGAGGGTGTTTCTGATAAAGTGGCCAGTGAGTGTCAGTAGAAGGGGGGGTGTTTCTGATAAAGTGGCCAGTGAGTATCAATAGAAGGGGGGTGTTTCTGATAAAGTGGCTAGTGAGTGTCAGTTGAGGGGGGGTGTTTCTGATAAAGTGTCCAGTGAGTGTCAGCAGAGGGGGGTGTTTCTGATAAAGTGGCCAGTGAGTGTCAGTAGAAGGGGGGGTGTTTCTGATAAAGTGGCCAGTGAGTGTCAGTAGAAGGGGGGGTGTTTCTGATAAAGTGGCCAGTGAGTGTCAGTAGAAGGGGGGGGGGTGTTTCTGATAAAGTGGCCAGTGAGTGTCAGTAGAAGGGGGGGGGGGGTGTTTCTGATAAAGTGGCCAGTGAGTGTCAGTAGAAGGGGGGGTGTTTCTGATAAAGTGGCCAGTGAGTGTCAGTAGAGGGGGGGGTGTTTCTGATAAAGTGGCCAGTGAGTGTCAGTAGAGGGGGGTGTTTCTGATAAAGTGGCCAGTGAGTGTCAGTAGAGGGGGGTGTTTCTGATAAAGTGGCCAGAGAGTGTCAGTAGAGGGGGGGTGTTTCTGATAAAGTGGCCAGTGAGTGTCAGTAGAGGGGGGTGTTTCTGATAAAGTGTCCAGTGAGTGTCAGTAGAGAGGGTGTTTCTGATAAAGTGTCCAGTGAGTGTCAGTGGGGGGGGGGGTGTTTCTGATAAAGTGGCCAGTGAGTGTCAGTAGAGGGGGTGTTTCTGATAGTGTCCAGTGAGTGTCAGTAGGGGGGGTGTTTCTGATAAAGTGGCCAGTGAGTGTCAGCAGAGAGGGGGGGGGTGTTTCTGATAAAGTGGCCAGTGAGTGTCAGTAGAAGGGGGGGTGTTTCTGATAAAGTGGCCAGTGAGTGTCAGTAGAGGGGGGGGGTGTGTTTCTGATAAAGTGACCAGTGAGTGTCAGAAGAGGGGGGGGTGTTTCTGATAAAGTGACCAGTGAGTGTCAGTAGAGGGGGGGGTGTTTCTGATAAAGTGGCCAGTGAGTGTCAGTAGAGAGGGGGGGTGTTTCTGATAAAGTGGGCAGTGAGTGTCAGTAGAGGGGGGTGTTTCTGATAAAGTGGCCAGTGAGTGTCAGTAGAAGGGGGGTGTTTCTGATAAAGTGGCCAGTGAGTGCCAGTAGAGGGGGGGGTGTTTCTCATAAAGTGGCCAGTGAGTGTCAGTAGAAGGTGGGTGTTTCTGATAAAGTGGCCAGTGAGTGTCAGTAGAGGGGGGTGTTTCTGCTAAAAGTGGCCAGTGAGTGTCAGTAGGGGGGGGTGTTTCTGATAAAGTGGGCCAGTGAGTGTCAGTAGAGGGGGGGTGTTTCTGATAAAGTGACCAGTGAGTGTCAGTAGAGGGGGGGGGTGTGTTTCTGATAAAGTGACCAGTGAGTGTCAGCAGAGGGGGGGTGTTTCTGATAAAGTGACCAGTGAGTGTCAGTAGAGGGGGGGGGGGGTGTTTCTGATAAAGTGGCCAGTGAGTGTCAGTAGAGAGGGGGGGTGTTTCTGATAAAGTGGGCAGTGAGTGTCAGTAGAGGGGGGTGTTTCTGATAAAGTGGCCAGTGAGTGTCAGTAGACGGGGTGTTTCTGATAAAGTGGCCAGTGGGTGTCAGTAGAGAGGGGGGGTGGTTTCTGATAAAGTGGCCAGTGAGTGTCAGTAGAAGGGGGGTGGTGTTTCTGATAAAGTGGCCAGTGAGTGTCAGTAGAAGGGGGGTGTTTCCGATAAAGTGGCCAGTGAATGTCAGTAGAGGGGGGTGTTTCTGATAAAGTGGCCAGTGAGTGTCAGTAGAGGGGGGTGTTTCTGATAAAGTGGCCAGTGAGTGTCAGTAGAGGGGGGTGTTTCTGATAAAGTGGCCAGTGGGTGTCAGTAGAGGGGGGTGTTTCTGATAAAGTGGCCAGTGAGTGTCAGTAGAAGGGGAGGTGTTTATGATAAAGTGGCCAGTGAGTGTCAGTAGAGGAGGGGTGTTTCTGATAAAGTGTCCAGTGAGTGTCAGTAGAAGGGGGGGGGGGTGTTTCTGATAAAGTGGCCAGTGAGTGTCAGTAGAAGGGGGGTGTTTCTGATAAAGTGGCCAGTGAGTGCCAGTAGAGGGGGGGGTGTTTCTCATAAAGTGGCCAGTGAGTGTCAGTGGAAGGTGGGTGTTTCTGATAAAGTGGCCAGTGAGTGTCAGTAGAGGGGGGTGTTTCTGCTAAAGTGGCCAGTGAGTGTCAGTAGAGGGGGGGTGTTTCTGATAAAGTGGCCAGTGAGTGTCAGTAGAGGGGGGGTGTTTCTGATAAAGTGACCAGTGAGTGTCAGTAGAGGGGGGGGTGTGTTTCTGATAAAGTGACCAGTGAGTGTCAGTAGAGGGGGGGGGGGTGTTTCTGATAAAGTGGCCAGTGAGTGTCAGTAGAGAGGGGGGGTGTTTCTGATAAAGTGGGCAGTGAGTGTCAGTAGAGGGGGGTGTTTCTGATAAAGTGGCCAGTGAGTGTCAGTAGAGGGGGGTGTTTCTGATAAAGTGGCCAGTGGGTGTCAGTAGAGAGGGGGGGTGTTTCTGATAAAGTGGCCAGTGTGTGTCAGTAGAAGGGGGGTGGTGTTTCTGATAAAGTGGCCAGTGAGTGTCAGTAGAAGGGGGGTGTTTCCGATAAAGTGGCCAGTGAATGTCAGTAGAGGGGGGTGTTTCTGATAAAGTGGCCAGTGAGTGTCAGTAGAGGGGGGTGTTTCTGATAAAGTGGCCAGAGAGTGTCAGTAGAGGGGGGGTGTTTCTGATAAAGTAGCCAGTGAGTGTCAGTAGAGGGGCTGTTTCTGATAAAGTGGCCAGTGAGTGTCAGTAGAGGAGATGTGTTTCTGATAAAGTGGCCAGTGAGTGTTAGTAGAGGGGGGTGTTTCTGATGAAGTGGCCAGTGAGTGTCAGTAGAGGGGGGTGTTTCTGATAAAGTGGCCAGAGAGTGTCAGTAGAGGGGGGTGTTTCTGCTAAAGTGGCCAGTGAGTGTCAGTAGAGGGGGGGTGTTTCTGATAAAGTGGCCAATGGGTGTCAGTAGAGGGGGGTTGTTTCTGATAAAGTGGCCAGTGAGTGTCAGTAGAAGGGGAGGTGTTTCTGATAAAGTGGCCAGTGAGTGTCAGTAGAAGGGGGGTGTTTCCGATAAAGTGGCCAGTGAATGTCAGCAGAGGGGGGTGTTTCTGATAAAGTGGCCAGTGAGTGTCAGTAGAGGGGGGTGTTTCTGATAAAGTGGCCAGTGAGTGTCAGTAGAAGGGGGGGTGTTTCTGAAAAAGTGGCCAGTGAGTGTCAGTAGAAGGGGGGGTGTTTCTGATAAAGTGGCCAGTGAGTGTCAGTAGAGGGGGGTGTTTCTGATAAAGTGGCCAGTGGGTGTCAGTAGAGAGGGGGGGTGTTTCTGATAAAGTGGCCAGTGAGTGTCAGTAGAAGGGGGGTGGTGTTTCTGATAAAGTGTCCAGTGAGTGTCAGTAGAAGGGGGGTGTTTCCGATAAAGTGGCCAGTGAATGTCAGTAGAGGGGGGTGTTTCTGATAAAGTGGCCAGTGAGTGTCAGTAGAGGGGGGTGTTTCTGATAAAGTGGCCAGTGAGTGTCAGTAGAGGGGGGTGTTTCTGATAAAGTGGCCAGTGGGTGTCAGTAGAGAGGGGGGGTGTTTCTGATAAAGTGGCCAGTGAGTGTCAGTAGAAGGGGGGGGTGTTTCTGATAAAGTGTCCAGTGAGTGTCAGTAGAGAGGGTGTTTCTGATAAAGTGTCCAGTGAGTGTCAGTAGAGAGAGGGGGGGGGGTGTTTCTGATAAAGTGGCCAGTGGGTGTCAGTAGAGGGGGGGGGGGGTGTTTCTGATAAAGTGGCTAGTGAGTGTCAGTAGAGGGGGGTGTTTCTGATGAAGTGGCCAGTGACTGTCAGTAGAAGGGGGGTGTTTCTGCTAAAATGTCCAGTGAGTGTCAGTAGAGGGGGGTGTTTCTGATAAAGTGGGCAGTGAGTGTCAGTAGAGGGGCTGTTTCTGATAAAGTGGCCAGTGAGTGTCAGTAGAGGGGCTGTTTCTGATAAAGTGGCCAGTGAGTGTCAGTAGAGGGGCTGTTTCTGATAAAGTGGCCAGTGAGTGTCAGTAGAGGAGAAGTGTTTCTGATAAAGTGGCCAGTGAGTGTCAGTAGAGGGAGGTGTTTCTGATAAAGTGGCCAGTGAGTGTCAGTAGAGGGGGGTGTTTCTGATAAAGTGGCCAGAGAGTGTCAGTAGAGGGGGGTGTTTCTGATAAAGTGGCCAGTGAGTGTCAGTAGAGGGGGGGTGTTTCTGATAAAGTGGCCAGAGAGTGTCAGTAGAGGGGGGGTGTTTCTGATAAAGTGGCCAGTGACTATCAGTAGAGGGGGGTGTTTCTGATAAAGTGGCCAGCGAGTGTCAGTAGAGGAGATGTGTTTCTGATAAAGTGGCCAGTGAGTGTCAGTAGAGGAGATGTGTTTCTGATAAAGTGGCCAGTGAGTGTTAGTAGAGGGGGGTGTTTCTGATAAAGTGGCCAGTGAGTGTCAGTAGAGGGGGGTGTTTCTGATAAAGTGGCCAGTGAGTGTCAGTAGAGGGGGGTGTTTCTGATAAAGTGGCCAGTGGGTGTCAGTAGAGAGGGGGGGTGTTTCTGATAAAGTGGCCAGTGAGTGTCAGTAGAAGGGGGGGGGGGTGTTTCTGATAAAGTGTCCAGTGAGTGTCAGTAGAGAGGGTGTTTCTGATAAAGTGTCCAGTGAGTGTCAGTAGAGAGAGGGGGGGGGTGTTTCTGATAAAGTGGCCAGTGGGTGTCAGTAGAGGGGGGGGGGTGTTTCTGATAAAGTGGCTAGTGAGTGTCAGTAGAGGGGGGTGTTTCTGATAAAGTGGCCAGTGACTGTCAGTAGAAGGGGGGTGTTTCTGCTAAAATGTCCAGTGAGTGTCAGTAGAGGGGGGTGTTTCTGATAAAGTGGGCAGTGAGTGTCAGTAGAGGGGCTGTTTCTGATAAAGTGGCCAGTGAGTGTCAGTAGAGGGGCTGTTTCTGATAAAGTGGCCAGTGAGTGTCAGTAGAGGGGCTGTTTCTGATAAAGTGGCCAGTGAGTGTCAGTAGAGGAGAAGTGTTTCTGATAAAGTGGCCAGTGAGTGTCAGTAGAGGGAGGTGTTTCTGATAAAGTGGCCAGTGAGTGTCAGTAGAGGGGGGTGTTTCTGATAAAGTGGCCAGAGAGTGTCAGTAGAGGGGGGTGTTTCTGATAAAGTAGCCAGTGAGTGTCAGTAGAGGGGGGGTGTTTCTGATAAAGTGGCCAGAGAGTGTCAGTAGAGGGGGGGTGTTTCTGATAAAGTGGCCAGTGACTATCAGTAGAGGGGGGTGTTTCTGATAAAGTGGCCAGTGAGTGTCAGTAGAGGAGATGTGTTTCTGATAAAGTGGCCAGTGAGTGTCAGTAGAGGAGATGTGTTTCTGATAAAGTGGCCAGTGAGTGTTAGTAGAGGGGGGTGTTTCTGATAAAGTGGCCAGTGAGTGTCAGTAGAAGGGGAGGTGTTTCTGATAAAGTGGCCAGTTAGTGTCAGTAGAAGGGGGGTGTTTCCGATAAAGTGGCCAGTGAATGTCAGTAGAGGGGGGGTGTTTCCGATAAAGTGGCCAGTGAATGTCAGTAGAGGAGGGTGTTTCTGATAAAGTGGCCAGTGAGTGTCAGTAGAGGGGGGTGTTTCTGATAAAGTGGCCAGTGAGTGTCAGTAGAGGGGGTGTTTCTGATAAAGTGGGCAGTGAGTGTCAGTAGAGAGGGTGTTTCTGATAAAGTGTCCAGTGAGTGTCAGTAGGGGGGGGGTGTTTCTGATAAAGTGGCCAGTGAGTGTCAGTAGAGGGGGTGTTTCTGATAGTGTCCAGTGAGTGTCAGTAGGGGGGGTGTTTCTGATAAAGTGGGCAGTGAGTGTCAGTAGGGGGGGGGTGTTTCTGATAAAGTGGCCAGTGAGTGTCAGCAGAGAGGGGGGGGGTGTTTCTGATAAAGTGGCCAGTGAGTGTCAGTAGAAGGGGGGGTGTTTCTGATAAAGTGGCCAGTGAGTGTCAGTAGAGGGGGGTGTTTCTGATAAAGTGGCCAGTGACTGTCAGTAGAAGGGGGGTGTTTCTGATAAAATGTCCAGTGAGTGTCAGTAGAGGGGGGGGGTGTTTCTGATAAAGTGACCAGTGAGTGTCAGTAGAGGGGCTGTTTCTGATAAAGTGGCCAGTGAGTGTCAGTAGAGGAGAGGTGTTTCTGATAAAGTGGCCAGTGAGTGTCAGTAGAGGGGGGTGTTTCTGATAAAGTGGCCAGTGAGTGTCAGTAGAGGGGGGTGTTTCTGATAAAGTGGCCAGAGTGTGTCAGTAGAGGGGGCTGTTTCTGATAAAGTGGCCAGTGAGTGTCAGTAGAGGGGGGGTGTTTCTGATAAAGTGGCCAGAGAGTGTCAGTAGAGGGGGGGTGTTTCTGATAAAGTGGCCAGTGACTGTCAGTAGAGGGGGGTGTTTCTGATAAAGTGGCCAGTGAGTGTCAGTAGAGGAGATGTGTTTCTGATAAAGTGGCCAGTGAGTGTCAGTAGAGGAGATGTGTTTCTGATAAAGTGGCCAGTGAGTGTTAGTAGAGGGGGGTGTTTCTGATAAAGTGGCCAGTGAGTGTCAGTAGAAGGGGAGGTGTTTCTGATAAAGTGGCCAGTTAGTGTCAGTAGAAGGGGGGTGTTTCCGATAAAGTGGCCAGTGAATGTCAGTAGAGAGGGGTGTGTCTGATAAAGTGGCCAGTGAGTGTCAGTAGAGGGGGGTGTTTCTGATAAAGTGGCCAGTGAGTGTCAGTAGAAGGGGGGGTGTTTCTGATAAAGTGGCCAGTGAGTGTCAGTAGAAGGGGGGGTGTTTCTGATAAAGTGGCCAGTGAGTGTCAGTAGAGAGGGGGGGGTGTTTCTGATAAAGTGGCCAGTGAGTGTCAGTAGAAGGGGGGGGGGTGTTTCTGATAAAGTGGCCAGTGAGTGTCAGTAGAGGGGGGGTGTTTCCGATAAAGTGGCCAGTGAATGTCAGTAGAGGAGGGTGTTTCTGATAAAGTGGCCAGTGAGTGTCAGTAGAGGGGGATGTTTCTGATAAAGTGGCCAGTGAGTGTCAGTAGAGGGGGGTGTTTCTGATAAAGTGGGCAGTGAGTGTCAGTAGAGGGGGGTGTTTCTGATAAAGTGTCCAGTGAGTGTCAGTAGAGAGGGTGTTTCTGATAAAGTGGCCAGTGAGTGTCAGTAGAAGGGGGGGTGTTTCTGATAAAGTGGCCAGTGAGTGTCAATAGAAGGGGGGTGTTTCTGATAAAGTGGCTAGTGAGTGTCAGTTGAGGGGGGGTGTTTCTGATAAAGTGTCCAGTGAGTGTCAGTAGAGGGGGGTGTTTCTGATAAAGTGGCCAGTGAGTGTCAGTAGAAGGGGGGGTGTTTCTGATAAAGTGGCCAGTGAGTGTCAGTAGAAGGGGGGGTGTTTCTGATAAAGTGGCCAGTGAGTGTCAGTAGAAGGGGGGGGGGTGTTTCTGATAAAGTGGCCAGTGAGTGTCAGTAGAAGGGGGGTGTTTCTGATAAAGTGGCCAGTGAGTGTCAGTAGAGGGGGGGGTGTTTCTGATAAAGTGGCCAGTGAGTGTCAGTAGAGAGGGGGGGTGTTTCTGATAAAGTGGGCAGTGAGTGTCAGTAGAGGGGGGTGTTTCTGATAAAGTGGCCAGTGAGTGTCAGTAGAGGGGGGTGTTTCTGATAAAGTGGCCAGTGGGTGTCAGTAGAGAGGGGGGGTGTTTCTGATAAAGTGGCCAGTGTGTGTCAGTAGAAGGGGGGTGGTGTTTCTGATAAAGTGGCCAGTGAGTGTCAGTAGAAGGGGGGTGTTTCCGATAAAGTGGCCAGTGAATGTCAGTAGAGGGGGGTGTTTCTGATAAAGTGGCCAGTGAGTGTCAGTAGAGGGGGGTGTTTCTGATAAAGTGGCCAGAGAGTGTCAGTAGAGGGGGGGTGTTTCTGATAAAGTAGCCAGTGAGTGTCAGTAGAGGGGCTGTTTCTGATAAAGTGGCCAGTGAGTGTCAGTAGAGGAGATGTGTTTCTGATAAAGTGGCCAGTGAGTGTCAGTAGAGGGGGGTGTTTCTGATAAAGTGGCCAGTGAGTGTCAGTAGAGGGGGGTGTTTCTGATAAAGTGGCCAGAGAGTGTCAGTAGAGGGGGGTGTTTCTGCTAAAGTGGCCAGTGAGTGTCAGTAGAGGGGGGGTGTTTCTGATAAAGTGGCCAATGGGTGTCAGTAGAGGGGGGTTGTTTCTGATAAAGTGGCCAGTGAGTGTCAGTAGAAGGGGAGGTGTTTCTGATAAAGTGGCCAGTGAGTGTCAGTAGAAGGGGGGTGTTTCCGATAAAGTGGCCAGTGAATGTCAGCAGAGGGGGGTGTTTCTGATAAAGTGGCCAGTGAGTGTCAGTAGAGGGGGGTGTTTCTGATAAAGTGGCCAGTGAGTGTCAGTAGAAGGGGGGGTGTTTCTGAAAAAGTGGCCAGTGAGTGTCAGTAGAAGGGGGGGTGTTTCTGATAAAGTGGCCAGTGAGTGTCAGTAGAGGGGGGTGTTTCTGATAAAGTGGCCAGTGGGTGTCAGTAGAGAGGGGGGGTGTTTCTGATAAAGTGGCCAGTGAGTGTCAGTAGAAGGGGGGTGGTGTTTCTGATAAAGTGTCCAGTGAGTGTCAGTAGAAGGGGGGTGTTTCCGATAAAGTGGCCAGTGAATGTCAGTAGAGGGGGGTGTTTCTGATAAAGTGGCCAGTGAGTGTCAGTAGAGGGGGGTGTTTCTGATAAAGTGGCCAGTGAGTGTCAGTAGAGGGGGGTGTTTCTGATAAAGTGGCCAGTGGGTGTCAGTAGAGAGGGGGGGTGTTTCTGATAAAGTGGCCAGTGAGTGTCAGTAGAAGGGGGGGGTGTTTCTGATAAAGTGTCCAGTGAGTGTCAGTAGAGAGGGTGTTTCTGATAAAGTGTCCAGTGAGTGTCAGTAGAGAGAGGGGGGGGGGTGTTTCTGATAAAGTGGCCAGTGGGTGTCAGTAGAGGGGGGGGGGGGGTGTTTCTGATAAAGTGGCTAGTGAGTGTCAGTAGAGGGGGGTGTTTCTGATGAAGTGGCCAGTGACTGTCAGTAGAAGGGGGGTGTTTCTGCTAAAATGTCCAGTGAGTGTCAGTAGAGGGGGGTGTTTCTGATAAAGTGGGCAGTGAGTGTCAGTAGAGGGGCTGTTTCTGATAAAGTGGCCAGTGAGTGTCAGTAGAGGGGCTGTTTCTGATAAAGTGGCCAGTGAGTGTCAGTAGAGGGGCTGTTTCTGATAAAGTGGCCAGTGAGTGTCAGTAGAGGAGAAGTGTTTCTGATAAAGTGGCCAGTGAGTGTCAGTAGAGGGAGGTGTTTCTGATAAAGTGGCCAGTGAGTGTCAGTAGAGGGGGGTGTTTCTGATAAAGTGGCCAGAGAGTGTCAGTAGAGGGGGGTGTTTCTGATAAAGTGGCCAGTGAGTGTCAGTAGAGGGGGGGTGTTTCTGATAAAGTGGCCAGAGAGTGTCAGTAGAGGGGGGGTGTTTCTGATAAAGTGGCCAGTGACTATCAGTAGAGGGGGGTGTTTCTGATAAAGTGGCCAGCGAGTGTCAGTAGAGGAGATGTGTTTCTGATAAAGTGGCCAGTGAGTGTCAGTAGAGGAGATGTGTTTCTGATAAAGTGGCCAGTGAGTGTTAGTAGAGGGGGGTGTTTCTGATAAAGTGGCCAGTGAGTGTCAGTAGAGGGGGGTGTTTCTGATAAAGTGGCCAGTGAGTGTCAGTAGAGGGGGGTGTTTCTGATAAAGTGGCCAGTGGGTGTCAGTAGAGAGGGGGGGTGTTTCTGATAAAGTGGCCAGTGAGTGTCAGTAGAAGGGGGGGGGGGTGTTTCTGATAAAGTGTCCAGTGAGTGTCAGTAGAGAGGGTGTTTCTGATAAAGTGTCCAGTGAGTGTCAGTAGAGAGAGGGGGGGGGTGTTTCTGATAAAGTGGCCAGTGGGTGTCAGTAGAGGGGGGGGGGTGTTTCTGATAAAGTGGCTAGTGAGTGTCAGTAGAGGGGGGTGTTTCTGATAAAGTGGCCAGTGACTGTCAGTAGAAGGGGGGTGTTTCTGCTAAAATGTCCAGTGAGTGTCAGTAGAGGGGGGTGTTTCTGATAAAGTGGGCAGTGAGTGTCAGTAGAGGGGCTGTTTCTGATAAAGTGGCCAGTGAGTGTCAGTAGAGGGGCTGTTTCTGATAAAGTGGCCAGTGAGTGTCAGTAGAGGGGCTGTTTCTGATAAAGTGGCCAGTGAGTGTCAGTAGAGGAGAAGTGTTTCTGATAAAGTGGCCAGTGAGTGTCAGTAGAGGGAGGTGTTTCTGATAAAGTGGCCAGTGAGTGTCAGTAGAGGGGGGTGTTTCTGATAAAGTGGCCAGAGAGTGTCAGTAGAGGGGGGTGTTTCTGATAAAGTAGCCAGTGAGTGTCAGTAGAGGGGGGGTGTTTCTGATAAAGTGGCCAGAGAGTGTCAGTAGAGGGGGGGTGTTTCTGATAAAGTGGCCAGTGACTATCAGTAGAGGGGGGTGTTTCTGATAAAGTGGCCAGTGAGTGTCAGTAGAGGAGATGTGTTTCTGATAAAGTGGCCAGTGAGTGTCAGTAGAGGAGATGTGTTTCTGATAAAGTGGCCAGTGAGTGTTAGTAGAGGGGGGTGTTTCTGATAAAGTGGCCAGTGAGTGTCAGTAGAAGGGGAGGTGTTTCTGATAAAGTGGCCAGTTAGTGTCAGTAGAAGGGGGGTGTTTCCGATAAAGTGGCCAGTGAATGTCAGTAGAGGGGGGGTGTTTCCGATAAAGTGGCCAGTGAATGTCAGTAGAGGAGGGTGTTTCTGATAAAGTGGCCAGTGAGTGTCAGTAGAGGGGGGTGTTTCTGATAAAGTGGCCAGTGAGTGTCAGTAGAGGGGGTGTTTCTGATAAAGTGGGCAGTGAGTGTCAGGAGAGAGGGTGTTTCTGATAAAGTGTCCAGTGAGTGTCAGTAGGGGGGGGGTGTTTCTGATAAAGTGGCCAGTGAGTGTCAGTAGAGGGGGTGTTTCTGATAGTGTCCAGTGAGTGTCAGTAGGGGGGGTGTTTCTGATAAAGTGGGCAGTGAGTGTCAGTAGGGGGGGGGTGTTTCTGATAAAGTGGCCAGTGAGTGTCAGCAGAGAGGGGGGGGGTGTTTCTGATAAAGTGGCCAGTGAGTGTCAGTAGAAGGGGGGGTGTTTCTGATAAAGTGGCCAGTGAGTGTCAGTAGAGGGGGGTGTTTCTGATAAAGTGGCCAGTGACTGTCAGTAGAAGGGGGGTGTTTCTGATAAAATGTCCAGTGAGTGTCAGTAGAGGGGGGGGGTGTTTCTGATAAAGTGACCAGTGAATGTCAGTAGAGGGGCTGTTTCTGATAAAGTGGCCAGTGAGTGTCAGTAGAGGAGAGGTGTTTCTGATAAAGTGGCCAGTGAGTGTCAGTAGAGGGGGGTGTTTCTGATAAAGTGGCCAGTGAGTGTCAGTAGAGGGGGGTGTTTCTGATAAAGTGGCCAGAGTGTGTCAGTAGAGGGGGCTGTTTCTGATAAAGTGGCCAGTGAGTGTCAGTAGAGGGGGGGTGTTTCTGATAAAGTGGCCAGAGAGTGTCAGTAGAGGGGGGGTGTTTCTGATAAAGTGGCCAGTGACTGTCAGTAGAGGGGGGTGTTTCTGATAAAGTGGCCAGTGAGTGTCAGTAGAGGAGATGTGTTTCTGATAAAGTGGCCAGTGAGTGTCAGTAGAGGAGATGTGTTTCTGATAAAGTGGCCAGTGAGTGTTAGTAGAGGGGGGTGTTTCTGATAAAGTGGCCAGTGAGTGTCAGTAGAAGGGGAGGTGTTTCTGATAAAGTGGCCAGTTAGTGTCAGTAGAAGGGGGGTGTTTCCGATAAAGTGGCCAGTGAATGTCAGTAGAGAGGGGTGTGTCTGATAAAGTGGCCAGTGAGTGTCAGTAGAGGGGGGTGTTTCTGATAAAGTGGCCAGTGAGTGTCAGTAGAAGGGGGGGTGTTTCTGATAAAGTGGCCAGTGAGTGTCAGTAGAAGGGGGGGTGTTTCTGATAAAGTGGCCAGTGAGTGTCAGTAGAGAGGGGGGGGTGTTTCTGATAAAGTGGCCAGTGAGTGTCAGTAGAAGGGGGGGGGGTGTTTCTGATAAAGTGGCCAGTGAGTGTCAGTAGAGGGGGGGTGTTTCCGATAAAGTGGCCAGTGAATGTCAGTAGAGAGAGGGGGGGGGTGTTTCTGATAAAGTGGCCAGTGAGTGTCAGTAGAGGGGGATGTTTCTGATAAAGTGGCCAGTGAGTGTCAGTAGAGGGGGGTGTTTCTGATAAAGTGGGCAGTGAGTGTCAGTAGAGGGGGGTGTTTCTGATAAAGTGTCCAGTGAGTGTCAGTAGAGAGGGTGTTTCTGATAAAGTGGCCAGTGAGTGTCAGTAGAAGGGGGGGTGTTTCTGATAAAGTGGCCAGTGAGTGTCAATAGAAGGGGGGTGTTTCTGATAAAGTGGCTAGTGAGTGTCAGTTGAGGGGGGGTGTTTCTGATAAAGTGTCCAGTGAGTGTCAGTAGAGGGGGGTGTTTCTGATAAAGTGGCCAGTGAGTGTCAGTAGAAGGGGGGGTGTTTCTGATAAAGTGGCCAGTGAGTGTCAGTAGAAGGGGGGGTGTTTCTGATAAAGTGGCCAGTGAGTGTCAGTAGAAGGGGGGGGGGGTGTTTCTGATAAAGTGGCCAGTGAGTGTCAGTAGAAGGGGGGTGTTTCTGATAAAGTGGCCAGTGAGTGTCAGTAGAGGGGGGGGTGTTTCTGATAAAGTGGCCAGTGAGTGTCAGTAGAGAGGGGGGGTGTTTCTGATAAAGTGGGCAGTGAGTGTCAGTAGAGGGGGGTGTTTCTGATAAAGTGGCCAGTGAGTGTCAGTAGAGGGGGGTGTTTCTGATAAAGTGGCCAGTGGGTGTCAGTAGAGAGGGGGGGTGTTTCTGATAAAGTGGCCAGTGTGTGTCAGTAGAAGGGGGGTGGTGTTTCTGATAAAGTGGCCAGTGAGTGTCAGTAGAAGGGGGGTGTTTCCGATAAAGTGGCCAGTGAATGTCAGTAGAGGGGGGTGTTTCTGATAAAGTGGCCAGTGAGTGTCAGTAGAGGGGGGTGTTTCTGATAAAGTGGCCAGAGAGTGTCAGTAGAGGGGGGGTGTTTCTGATAAAGTAGCCAGTGAGTGTCAGTAGAGGGGCTGTTTCTGATAAAGTGGCCAGTGAGTGTCAGTAGAGGAGATGTGTTTCTGATAAAGTGGCCAGTGAGTGTCAGTAGAGGGGGGTGTTTCTGATAAAGTGGCCAGTGAGTGTCAGTAGAGGGGGGTGTTTCTGATAAAGTGGCCAGAGAGTGTCAGTAGAGGGGGGTGTTTCTGCTAAAGTGGCCAGTGAGTGTCAGTAGAGGGGGGGTGTTTCTGATAAAGTGGCCAATGGGTGTCAGTAGAGGGGGGTTGTTTCTGATAAAGTGGCCAGTGAGTGTCAGTAGAAGGGGAGGTGTTTCTGATAAAGTGGCCAGTGAGTGTCAGTAGAAGGGGGGTGTTTCCGATAAAGTGGCCAGTGAATGTCAGCAGAGGGGGGTGTTTCTGATAAAGTGGCCAGTGAGTGTCAGTAGAGGGGGGTGTTTCTGATAAAGTGGCCAGTGAGTGTCAGTAGAAGGGGGGGTGTTTCTGAAAAAGTGGCCAGTGAGTGTCAGTAGAAGGGGGGGTGTTTCTGATAAAGTGGCCAGTGAGTGTCAGTAGAGGGGGGTGTTTCTGATAAAGTGGCCAGTGGGTGTCAGTAGAGAGGGGGGGTGTTTCTGATAAAGTGGCCAGTGAGTGTCAGTAGAAGGGGGGTGGTGTTTCTGATAAAGTGTCCAGTGAGTGTCAGTAGAAGGGGGGTGTTTCCGATAAAGTGGCCAGTGAATGTCAGTAGAGGGGGGTGTTTCTGATAAAGTGGCCAGTGAGTGTCAGTAGAGGGGGGTGTTTCTGATAAAGTGGCCAGTGAGTGTCAGTAGAGGGGGGTGTTTCTGATAAAGTGGCCAGTGGGTGTCAGTAGAGAGGGGGGGTGTTTCTGATAAAGTGGCCAGTGAGTGTCAGTAGAAGGGGGGGGTGTTTCTGATAAAGTGTCCAGTGAGTGTCAGTAGAGAGGGTGTTTCTGATAAAGTGTCCAGTGAGTGTCAGTAGAGAGAGGGGGGGGGGTGTTTCTGATAAAGTGGCCAGTGGGTGTCAGTAGAGGGGGGGGGGGGGTGTTTCTGATAAAGTGGCTAGTGAGTGTCAGTAGAGGGGGGTGTTTCTGATGAAGTGGCCAGTGACTGTCAGTAGAAGGGGGGTGTTTCTGCTAAAATGTCCAGTGAGTGTCAGTAGAGGGGGGTGTTTCTGATAAAGTGGGCAGTGAGTGTCAGTAGAGGGGCTGTTTCTGATAAAGTGGCCAGTGAGTGTCAGTAGAGGGGCTGTTTCTGATAAAGTGGCCAGTGAGTGTCAGTAGAGGGGCTGTTTCTGATAAAGTGGCCAGTGAGTGTCAGTAGAGGAGAAGTGTTTCTGATAAAGTGGCCAGTGAGTGTCAGTAGAGGGAGGTGTTTCTGATAAAGTGGCCAGTGAGTGTCAGTAGAGGGGGGTGTTTCTGATAAAGTGGCCAGAGAGTGTCAGTAGAGGGGGGTGTTTCTGATAAAGTGGCCAGTGAGTGTCAGTAGAGGGGGGGTGTTTCTGATAAAGTGGCCAGAGAGTGTCAGTAGAGGGGGGGTGTTTCTGATAAAGTGGCCAGTGACTATCAGTAGAGGGGGGTGTTTCTGATAAAGTGGCCAGTGAGTGTCAGTAGAGGAGATGTGTTTCTGATAAAGTGGCCAGTGAGTGTCAGTAGAGGAGATGTGTTTCTGATAAAGTGGCCAGTGAGTGTTAGTAGAGGGGGGTGTTTCTGATAAAGTGGCCAGTGAGTGTCAGTAGAGGGGGGTGTTTCTGATAAAGTGGCCAGTGAGTGTCAGTAGAGGGGGGTGTTTCTGATAAAGTGGCCAGTGGGTGTCAGTAGAGAGGGGGGGTGTTTCTGATAAAGTGGCCAGTGAGTGTCAGTAGAAGGGGGGGGGGTGTTTCTGATAAAGTGTCCAGTGAGTGTCAGTAGAGAGGGTGTTTCTGATAAAGTGTCCAGTGAGTGTCAGTAGAGAGAGGGGGGGGGTGTTTCTGATAAAGTGGCCAGTGGGTGTCAGTAGAGGGGGGGGGGTGTTTCTGATAAAGTGGCTAGTGAGTGTCAGTAGAGGGGGGTGTTTCTGATAAAGTGGCCAGTGACTGTCAGTAGAAGGGGGGTGTTTCTGCTAAAATGTCCAGTGAGTGTCAGTAGAGGGGGGTGTTTCTGATAAAGTGGGCAGTGAGTGTCAGTAGAGGGGCTGTTTCTGATAAAGTGGCCAGTGAGTGTCAGTAGAGGGGCTGTTTCTGATAAAGTGGCCAGTGAGTGTCAGTAGAGGGGCTGTTTCTGATAAAGTGGCCAGTGAGTGTCAGTAGAGGAGAAGTGTTTCTGATAAAGTGGCCAGTGAGTGTCAGTAGAGGGAGGTGTTTCTGATAAAGTGGCCAGTGAGTGTCAGTAGAGGGGGGTGTTTCTGATAAAGTGGCCAGAGAGTGTCAGTAGAGGGGGGTGTTTCTGATAAAGTGGCCAGTGACTATCAGTAGAGGGGGGTGTTTCTGATAAAGTGGCCAGTGAGTGTCAGTAGAGGAGATGTGTTTCTGATAAAGTGGCCAGTGAGTGTCAGTAGAGGAGATGTGTTTCTGATAAAGTGGCCAGTGAGTGTTAGTAGAGGGGGGTGTTTCTGATAAAGTGGCCAGTGAGTGTCAGTAGAAGGGGAGGTGTTTCTGATAAAGTGGCCAGTTAGTGTCAGTAGAAGGGGGGTGTTTCCGATAAAGTGGCCAGTGAATGTCAGTAGAGGGGGGGTGTTTCCGATAAAGTGGCCAGTGAATGTCAGTAGAGGAGGGTGTTTCTGATAAAGTGGCCAGTGAGTGTCAGTAGAGGGGGGTGTTTCTGATAAAGTGGCCAGTGAGTGTCAGTAGAGGGGGTGTTTCTGATAAAGTGGGCAGTGAGTGTCAGTAGAGAGGGTGTTTCTGATAAAGTGTCCAGTGAGTGTCAGTAGGGGGGGGGTGTTTCTGATAAAGTGGCCAGTGAGTGTCAGTAGAGGGGGTGTTTCTGATAGTGTCCAGTGAGTGTCAGTAGGGGGGGTGTTTCTGATAAAGTGGGCAGTGAGTGTCAGTAGGGGGGGGTGTTTCTGATAAAGTGGCCAGTGAGTGTCAGCAGAGAGGGGGGGGGTGTTTCTGATAAAGTGGCCAGTGAGTGTCAGTAGAAGGGGGGGTGTTTCTGATAAAGTGGCCAGTGAGTGTCAGTAGAGGGGGGTGTTTCTGATAAAGTGGCCAGTGACTGTCAGTAGAAGGGGGGTGTTTCTGATAAAATGTCCAGTGAGTGTCAGTAGAGGGGGGGGGTGTTTCTGATAAAGTGACCAGTGAGTGTCAGTAGAGGGGCTGTTTCTGATAAAGTGGCCAGTGAGTGTCAGTAGAGGAGAGGTGTTTCTGATAAAGTGGCCAGTGAGTGTCAGTAGAGGGGGGTGTTTCTGATAAAGTGGCCAGTGAGTGTCAGTAGAGGGGGGTGTTTCTGATAAAGTGGCCAGAGTGTGTCAGTAGAGGGGGCTGTTTCTGATAAAGTGGCCAGTGAGTGTCAGTAGAGGGGGGGTGTTTCTGATAAAGTGGCCAGAGAGTGTCAGTAGAGGGGGGGTGTTTCTGATAAAGTGGCCAGTGACTGTCAGTAGAGGGGGGTGTTTCTGATAAAGTGGCCAGTGAGTGTCAGTAGAGGAGATGTGTTTCTGATAAAGTGGCCAGTGAGTGTCAGTAGAGGAGATGTGTTTCTGATAAAGTGGCCAGTGAGTGTTAGTAGAGGGGGGTGTTTCTGATAAAGTGGCCAGTGAGTGTCAGTAGAAGGGGAGGTGTTTCTGATAAAGTGGCCAGTTAGTGTCAGTAGAAGGGGGGTGTTTCCGATAAAGTGGCCAGTGAATGTCAGTAGAGGGGGGTGTTTCTGATAAAGTGGCCAGTGAGTGTCAGTAGAGGGGGGTGTTTCTGATAAAGTGGCCAGTGAGTGTCAGTAGAGGGGGGTGTTTCTGCTAAAGTGGCCAGTGAGTGTCAGTAGAGGGGGGGTGTTTCTGATAAAGTGGCCAGTGAGTGTCAGTAGAGGGGGGGTGTTTCTGATAAAGTGACCAGTGAGTGTCAGTAGAGGGGGGGGTGTGTTTCTGATAAAGTGACCAGTGAGTGTCAGTAGAGGGGGGGGTGTTTCTGATAAAGTGGCCAGTGAGTGTCAGTAGAAGGGGGGGTGTTTCTGATAAAGTGGCCAGTGAGTGTCAGTAGAGAGGGGGGGGTGTTTCTGATAAAGTGGCCAGTGAGTGTCAGTAGAAGGGGGGGGGGTGTTTCTGATAAAGTGGCCAGTGAGTGTCAGTAGAGGGGGGTGTTTCTGATAAAGTGGGCAGTGAGTGTCAGTAGAGGGGGGTGTTTCTGATAAAGTGTCCAGTGAGTGTCAGTAGAGAGGGTGTTTCTGATAAAGTGGCCAGTGAGTGTCAGTAGAAGGGGGGGTGTTTCTGATAAAGTGGCCAGTGAGTGTCAATAGAAGGGGGGTGTTTCTGATAAAGTGGCTAGTGAGTGTCAGTTGAGGGGGGGTGTTTCTGATAAAGTGTCCAGTGAGTGTCAGTAGAGGGGGGTGTTTCTGATAAAGTGGCCAGTGAGTGTCAGTAGAAGGGGGGGTGTTTCTGATAAAGTGGCCAGTGAGTGTCAGTAGAAGGGGGGGTGTTTCTGATAAAGTGGCCAGTGAGTGTCAGTAGAAGGGGGGGGGGGGTGTTTCTGATAAAGTGGCCAGTGAGTGTCAGTAGAAGGGGGGTGTTTCTGATAAAGTGGCCAGTGAGTGTCAGTAGAGGGGGGGGTGTTTCTGATAAAGTGGCCAGTGAGTGTCAGTAGAGGGGGGTGTTTCTGATAAAGTGGCCAGTGAGTGTCAGTAGAGGGGGGTGTTTCTGATAAAGTGGCCAGAGAGTGTCAGTAGAGGGGGGTGTTTCTGATAAAGTGGCCAGTGAGTGTCAGTAGAGGGGGGTGTTTCTGATAAAGTGTCCAGTGAGTGTCAGTAGAGAGGGTGTTTCTGATAAAGTGTCCAGTGAGTGTCAGTGGGGGGGGGTGTTTCTGATAAAGTGGCCAGTGAGTGTCAGTAGAGGGGGTGTTTCTGATAGTGTCCAGTGAGTGTCAGTAGGGGGGGTGTTTCTGATAAAGTGGCCAGTGAGTGTCAGCAGAGAGGGGGGGGGTGTTTCTGATAAAGTGGCCAGTGAGTGTCAGTAGAAGGGGGGGTGTTTCTGATAAAGTGGCCAGTGAGTGTCAGTAGAGGGGGGGGTGTGTTTCTGATAAAGTGACCAGTGAGTGTCAGCAGAGGGGGGGGTGTTTCTGATAAAGTGACCAGTGAGTGTCAGTAGAGGGGGGGGGGGTGTTTCTGATAAAGTGGCCAGTGAGTGTCAGTAGAGAGGGGGGGTGTTTCTGATAAAGTGGGCAGTGAGTGTCAGTAGAGGGGGGTGTTTCTGATAAAGTGGCCAGTGAGTGTCAGTAGAAGGGGGGTGTTTCTGATAAAGTGGCCAGTGAGTGCCAGTAGAGGGGGGGGTGTTTCTCATAAAGTGGCCAGAGAGTGTCAGTAGAAGGTGGGTGTTTCTGATAAAGTGGCCAGTGAGTGTCAGTAGAGGGGGGTGTTTCTGCTAAAGTGGCCAGTGAGTGTCAGTAGAGGGGGGGTGTTTCTGATAAAGTGGCCAGTGAGTGTCAGTAGAGGGGGGGTGTTTCTGATAAAGTGACCAGTGAGTGTCAGCAGAGGGGGGGTGTTTCTGATAAAGTGACCAGTGAGTGTCAGTAGAGGGGGGGGGTGTTTCTGATAAAGTGGCCAGTGAGTGTCAGTAGAGAGGGGGGGTGTTTCTGATAAAGTGGGCAGTGAGTGTCAGTAGAGGGGGGTGTTTCTGATAAAGTGGCCAGTGAGTGTCAGTAGAGGGGGGTGTTTCTGATAAAGTGGCCAGTGGGTGTCAGTAGAGAGGGGGGGTGTTTCTGATAAAGTGGCCAGTGAGTGTCAGTAGAAGGGGGGTGGTGTTTCTGATAAAGTGGCCAGTGAGTGTCAGTAGAAGGGGGGTGTTTCCGATAAAGTGGCCAGTGAATGTCAGTAGAGGGGGGTGTTTCTGATAAAGTGGCCAGTGAGTGTCAGTAGAGGGGGGTGTTTCTGATAAAGTGGCCAGTGAGTGTCAGTAGAGGGGGGTGTTTCTGATAAAGTGGCCAGTGGGTGTCAGTAGAGGGGGGTGTTTCTGATAAAGTGGCCAGTGAGTGTCAGTAGAAGGGGAGGTGTTTCTGATAAAGTGGCCAGTGAGTGTCAGTAGAGGAGGGGTGTTTCTGATAAAGTGTCCAGTGAGTGTCAGTAGAAGGGGGGGGGGGGGTGTTTCTGATAAAGTGGCCAGTGAGTGTCAGTAGAAGGGGGGTGTTTCTGATAAAGTGGCCAGTGAGTGCCAGTAGAGGGGGGGGGTGTTTCTCATAAAGTGGCCAGTGAGTGTCAGTAGAGGGGGGTGTTTCTGCTAAAGTGGCCAGTGAGTGTCAGTAGAGGGGGGGTGTTTCTGATAAAGTGGCCAGTGAGTGTCAGTAGAGGAGGGGTGTTTCTGATAAAGTGTCCAGTGAGTGTCAGTAGAAGGGGGGGGGGGGGGGGTGTTTCTGATAAAGTGGCCAGTGAGTGTCAGTAGAAGGGGGGTGTTTCTGATAAAGTGGCCAGTGAGTGCCAGTAGAGGGGGGGGGTGTTTCTCATAAAGTGGCCAGTGAGTGTCAGTAGAAGGTGGGTGTTTCTGATAAAGTGGCCAGTGAGTGTCAGTAGAGGGGGGTGTTTCTGCTAAAGTGGCCAGTGAGTGTCAGTAGAGGGGGGGTGTTTCTGATAAAGTGGCCAGTGAGTGTCAGTAGAGGGGGGGTGTTTCTGATAAAGTGACCAGTGAGTGTCAGTAGAGGGGGGGGTGTGTTTCTGATAAAGTGACCAGTGAGTGTCAGTAGAGGGGGGGGTGTTTCTGATAAAGTGGCCAGTGAGTGTCAGTAGAGAGGGGGGGTGTTTCTGATAAAGTGGGCAGTGAGTGTCAGTAGAGGGGGGTGTTTCTGATAAAGTGGCCAGTGGGTGTCAGTAGAGAGGGGGGGTGTTTCTGATAAAGTGGCCAGTGAGTGTCAGTAGAAGGGGGGTGGTGTTTCTGATAAAGTGGCCAGTGAGTGTCAGTAGAAGGGGGCTGTTTCCGATAAAGTGGCCAGTGAATGTCAGTAGAGGGGGGTGTTTCTGATAAAGTGGCCAGTGAGTGTCAGTAGAGGGGGGTGTTTCTGATAAAGTGGCCAGTGAGTGTCAGTAGAGGGGGGTGTTTCTGATAAAGTGGCCAGTGGGTGTCAGTAGAGAGGGGGGGTGTTTCTGATAAAGTGGCCAGTGAGTGTCAGTAGAAGGGGGGGGGTGTTTCTGATAAAGTGTCCAGTGAGTGTCAGTAGAGAGGGTGTTTCTGATAAAGTGTCCAGTGAGTGTCAGTAGAGAGAGAGGGGGGGTGTTTCTGATAAAGTGGCCAGTGGGTGTCAGTAGAGGGGGGGGGGTGTTTCTGATAAAGTGGCTAGTGAGTGTCAGTAGAGGGGGGTGTTTCTGATAAAGTGGCCAGTGACTGTCAGTAGAAGGGGGGTGTTTCTGATAAAATGTCCAGTGAGTGTCAGTAGAGGGGGGTGTTTCTGATAAAGTGGGCAGTGAGTGTCAGTAGAGGGGCTGTTTCTGATAAAGTGGCCAGTGAGTGTCAGTAGAGGAGAGGTGTTTCTGATAAAGTGGCCAGTGAGTGTCAGTAGAGGGGGGTGTTTCTGATAAAGTGGCCAGTGAGTGTCAGTAGAGGGGGGTGTTTCTGATAAAGTGGCCAGAGAGTGTCAGTAGAGGGGGGTGTTTCTGATAAAGTGGCCAGTGAGTGTCAGTAGAGGGGGGGTGTTTCTGATAAAGTGGCCAGAGAGTGTCAGTAGAGGGGGGGTGTTTCTGATAAAGTGGCCAGTGACTGTCAGTAGAGGGGGGTGTTTCTGATAAAGTGGCCAGTGAGTGTCAGTAGAGGAGATGTGTTTCTGATAAAGTGGCCAGTGGGTGTCAGTAGAGAGGGGGGGTGTTTCTGATAAAGTGGCCAGTGAGTGTCAGTAGAAGGGGGGGGGGTGTTTCTGCTAAAGTGGCCAGTGACTGTCAGTAGAGGGGGGGTGTTTCTGATAAAGTGGCCAGTGGGTGTCAGTAGAGGGGGGTTGTTTCTGATAAAGTGGCCAGTGAGTGTCAGTAGAGAGGGGGTGTTTCTGATAAAGTGGCCAGTGAGTGTCAGTAGAAGGGGGGTGTTTCCGATAAAGTGGCCAGTGAATGTCAGTAGAGGAGGGTGTTTCTGATAAAGTGGCCAGTGAGTGTCAGTAGAGGGGGGTGTTTCTGATAAAGTGGCCAGTGAGTGTCAGTAGAGGGGGGTGTTTCTGATAAAGTGGCCAGTGAGTGTCAGTAGAGGGGGGTGTTTCTGATAAAGTGTCCAGTGTGTGTCAGTAGAGAGGGTGTTTCTGATAAAGTGTCCAGTGAGTGTCAGTAGGGGGGGTGTTTCTGATAGTGTCCAGTGAGTGTCAGTAGGGGGGGTGTTTCTGATAAAGTGGCCAGTGAGTGTCAGTAGAGGGGGGGGGGTGTTTCTGATAAAGTGGCCAGTGAGTGTCAGTAGAGAGGGGGGGGGGGGGGGGTGTTTCTGATAAAGTGGCCAGTGAGTGTCAATAGAAGGGGGGGTGTTTCTGATAAAGTGGCCAGTGAGTGTCAGTAGAGGGGGTGTTTCTGATAGTGTCCAGTGAGTGTCAATAGGGGGGGTGTTTCCGATAAAGTGGCCAGTGAGTGTTAATAGAGGGGGGGGGGGGGTGTTTCTGATAAAGTGACCAGTGAGTGTCAGCAGAGGGGGGGGGTGTTTCTGATAAAGTGACCAGTGAGTGTCAGTAGGGGGGGGGGGGTGTTTCTGATAAAGTGGCCAGTGAGTGTCAGTAGAGAGGGGGTGTTTCTGATAAAGTGGGCAGTGAGTGTCAGTAGAGGGGGGTGTTTCTGATAAAGTGGCCAGTGGGTGTCAGTAGAGAGGGGGGGTGTTTCTGATAAAGTGGCCAGTGAGTGTCAGTAGAAGGGGGGGGGGTGTTTCTGCTAAAGTGGCCAGTGACTGTCAGTAGAGGGGGGGTGTTTCTGATAAAGTGGCCAGTGTGTGTCAGTAGAGGGGGGTTGTTTCTGATAAAGTGGCCAGTGAGTGTCAGTAGAGAGGGGGTGTTTCTGATAAAGTGGCCAGTGAGTGTCAGTAGAAGGGGGGTGTTTCCGATAAAGTGGCCAGTGAATGTCAGTAGAGGAGGGTGTTTCTGATAAAGTGGCCAGTGAGTGTCAGTAGAGGGGGGTGTTTCTGATAAAGTGGCCAGTGAGTGTCAGTAGAGGGGGGTGTTTCTGATAAAGTGGCCAGTGAGTGTCAGTAGAGGGGGGTGTTTCTGATAAAGTGTCCAGTGTGTGTCAGTAGAGAGGGTGTTTCTGATAAAGTGTCCAGTGAGTGTCAGTAGGGGGGGTGTTTCTGATAGTGTCCATTGAGTGTCAGTAGGGGGGGTGTTTCTGATAAAGTGGCCAGTGAGTGTCAGTAGAGGGGGGGGGTGTTTCTGATAAAGTGGCCAGTGAGTGTCAGTAGAGAGGGGGGGGGGGGTGTTTCTGATAAAGTGGCCAGTGAGTGTCAATAGAAGGGGGGGTGTTTCTGATAAAGTGGCCAGTGAGTGTCAGTAGAGGGGGTGTTTCTGATAGTGTCCAGTGAGTGTCAATAGGGGGGGTGTTTCCGATAAAGTGGCCAGTGAGTGTCAATAGAGGGGGGGGGGGGGGTGTTTCTGATAAAGTGACCAGTGAGTGTCAGCAGAGGGGGGGGGTGTTTCTGATAAAGTGACCAGTGAGTGTCAGTAGGGGGGGGGGGGTGTTTCTGATAAAGTGGCCAGTGAGTGTCAGTAGAGAGGGGGTGTTTCTGATAAAGTGGGCAGTGAGTGTCAGTAGAGGGGGGTGTTTCTGATAAAGTGGGCAGTGAGTGTCAGTAGAGGGGGGTGTTTCTGATAAAGTGGGCAGTGAGTGTCAGTAGAGGGGGGTGTTTCTGATAATGTGGGCAGTGAGTGTCAGTAGAGGGGGGTGTTTCTGATAAAGTGACCAGCGAGTGTCAGTAGAAGGGGGGTGTTTCTGATAAAGTGGCCAGTGAGTGCCAGTAGAGGGGGGGGGTGTTTCTCATAAAGTGGCCAGTGAGTGTCAGTAGAGGGGGGTGTTTCTGCTAAAGTGGCCAGTGAGTGTCAGTAGAGGGGGGGTGTTTTCTGATAAAGTGGCCAGTGAGTGTCAGTAGAGGGGGGGTGTTTCTGATAAAGTGACCAGTGAGTGTCAGTAGAGGGGGGGGTGTGTTTCTGATAAAGTGACCAGTGAGTGTCAGCAGAGGGGGGGTGTTTCTGATAAAGTGACCAGTGAGTGTCAGTAGAGGGGGGGGGGGGGGGTGTTTCTGATAAAGTGGCCAGTGAGTGTCAGTAGAGAGGGGGGGTGTTTCTGATAAAGTGGGCAGTGAGTGTCAGTAGAGAAGGGTGTTTCTTATAAAGTGGCCAGTGAGTGTCAGTAGAGGGGGTGTTTCTGATAAAGTGGCCAGTGGGTGTCAGTAGAGAGGGGGGGTGTTTCTGATAAAGTGGCCAGTGAGTGTCAGTAGAAGGGGGGTGGTGTTTCTGATAAAGTGGCCAGTGAGTGTCAGTAGAAGGGGGGTGTTTCCGATAAAGTGGCCAGTGAATGTCAGTAGAGGGGGGTGTTTCTGATAAAGTGGCCAGTGGGTGTCAGTAGAGGGGGGTGTTTCTGATAAAGTGGCCAGTGAGTGTCAGTAGAAGGGGAGGTGTTTCTGATAAAGTGGCCAGTGAGTGTCAGTAGAGGAGGGGTGTTTCTGATAAAGTGTCCAGTGAGTGTCAGTAGAAGGGGGGGGGGGTGTTTCTGATAAAGTGGACAGTGAGTGTCAGTAGAAGGGGGTGTTTCTGATAAAGTGGCCAGTGAGTGCCAGTAGAGGGGGGGGGTGTTTCTCATAAAGTGGCCAGTGAGTGTCAGTAGAAGGTGGTGTTTCTGATAAAGTGGCCAGTGAGTGTCAGTAGAGGGGGGTGTTTCTGCTAAAGTGGCCAGTGAGTGTCAGTAGAGGGGGGGTGTTTCTGATAAAGTGGCCAGTGAGTGTCAGTAGAGGGGGGGTGTTTCTGATAAAGTGACCAGTGAGTGTCAGTAGAGGGGGGGGTGTGTTTCTGATAAAGTGACCAGTGAGTGTCAGTAGAGGGGGGGGTGTTTCTGATAAAGTGGCCAGTGAGTGTCAGTAGAGAGGGGGGGTGTTTCTGATAAAGTGGGCAGTGAGTGTCAGTAGAGGGGGGTGTTTCTGATAAAGTGGCCAGTGGGTGTCAGTAGAGAGGGGGGGTGTTTCTGATAAAGTGGCCAGTGAGTGTCAGTAGAAGGGGGGTGGTGTTTCTGATAAAGTGGCCAGTGAGTGTCAGTAGAAGGGGGCTGTTTCCGATAAAGTGGCCAGTGAATGTCAGTAGAGGGGGGTGTTTCTGATAAAGTGGCCAGTGAGTGTCAGTAGAGGGGGGTGTTTCTGATAAAGTGGCCAGTGAGTGTCAGTAGAGGGGGGTGTTTCTGATAAAGTGGCCAGTGGGTGTCAGTAGAGAGGGGGGGTGTTTCTGATAAAGTGGCCAGTGAGTGTCAGTAGAAGGGGGGGGGTGTTTCTGATAAAGTGTCCAGTGAGTGTCAGTAGAGAGGGTGTTTCTGATAAAGTGTCCAGTGAGTGTCAGTAGAGAGAGAGGGGGGGTGTTTCTGATAAAGTGGCCAGTGGGTGTCAGTAGAGGGGGGGGGGGGGTGTTTCTGATAAAGTGGCTAGTGAGTGTCAGTAGAGGGGGGTGTTTCTGATAAAGTGGCCAGTGACTGTCAGTAGAAGGGGGGTGTTTCTGATAAAATGTCCAGTGAGTGTCAGTAGAGGGGGGTGTTTCTGATAAAGTGGGCAGTGAGTGTCAGTAGAGGGGCTGTTTCTGATAAAGTGGCCAGTGAGTGTCAGTAGAGGAGAGGTGTTTCTGATAAAGTGGCCAGTGAGTGTCAGTAGAGGGGGGTGTTTCTGATAAAGTGGCCAGTGAGTGTCAGTAGAGGGGGGTGTTTCTGATAAAGTGGCCAGAGAGTGTCAGTAGAGGGGGGTGTTTCTGATAAAGTGGCCAGTGAGTGTCAGTAGAGGGGGGGTGTTTCTGATAAAGTGGCCAGAGAGTGTCAGTAGAGGGGGGGTGTTTCTGATAAAGTGGCCAGTGACTGTCAGTAGAGGGGGGTGTTTCTGATAAAGTGGCAGTGAGTGTCAGTAGAGGAGATGTGTTTCTGATAAAGTGGCCAGTGGGTGTCAGTAGAGAGGGGGGGTGTTTCTGATAAAGTGGCCAGTGAGTGTCAGTAGAAGGGGGGGGGGTGTTTCTGCTAAAGTGGCCAGTGACTGTCAGTAGAGGGGGGGTGTTTCTGATAAAGTGGCCAGTGGGTGTCAGTAGAGGGGGGTTGTTTCTGATAAAGTGGCCAGTGAGTGTCAGTAGAGAGGGGGTGTTTCTGATAAAGTGGCCAGTGAGTGTCAGTAGAAGGGGGGTGTTTCCGATAAAGTGGCCAGTGAATGTCAGTAGAGGAGGGTGTTTCTGATAAAGTGGCCAGTGAGTGTCAGTAGAGGGGGGTGTTTCTGATAAAGTGGCCAGTGAGTGTCAGTAGAGGGGGGTGTTTCTGATAAAGTGGCCAGTGAGTGTCAGTAGAGGGGGGTGTTTCTGATAAAGTGTCCAGTGTGTGTCAGTAGAGAGGGTGTTTCTGATAAAGTGTCCAGTGAGTGTCAGTAGGGGGGGTGTTTCTGATAGTGTCCAGTGAGTGTCAGTAGGGGGGGTGTTTCTGATAAAGTGGCCAGTGAGTGTCAGTAGAGGGGGGGGGGTGTTTCTGATAAAGTGGCCAGTGAGTGTCAGTAGAGAGGGGGGGGGGGGGTGTTTCTGATAAAGTGGCCAGTGAGTGTCAATAGAAGGGGGGGTGTTTCTGATAAAGTGGCCAGTGAGTGTCAGTAGAGGGGGTGTTTCTGATAGTGTCCAGTGAGTGTCAATAGGGGGGGTGTTTCCGATAAAGTGGCCAGTGAGTGTTAATAGAGGGGGGGGGGGGTGTTTCTGATAAAGTGACCAGTGAGTGTCAGCAGAGGGGGGGGGTGTTTCTGATAAAGTGACCAGTGAGTTTCAGTAGGGGGGGGGGGGTGTTTCTGATAAAGTGGCCAGTGAGTGTCAGTAGAGAGGGGGTGTTTCTGATAAAGTGGGCAGTGAGTGTCAGTAGAGGGGGGTGTTTCTGATAAAGTGGCCAGTGGGTGTCAGTAGAGAGGGGGGGTGTTTCTGATAAAGTGGCCAGTGAGTGTCAGTAGAAGGGGGGGGGTGTTTCTGCTAAAGTGGCCAGTGACTGTCAGTAGAGGGGGGGTGTTTCTGATAAAGTGGCCAGTGTGTGTCAGTAGAGGGGGGTTGTTTCTGATAAAGTGGCCAGTGAGTGTCAGTAGAGAGGGGGTGTTTCTGATAAAGTGGCCAGTGAGTGTCAGTAGAAGGGGGGTGTTTCCGATAAAGTGGCCAGTGAATGTCAGTAGAGGAGGGTGTTTCTGATAAAGTGGCCAGTGAGTGTCAGTAGAGGGGGGTGTTTCTGATAAAGTGGCCAGTGAGTGTCAGTAGAGGGGGGTGTTTCTGATAAAGTGGCCAGTGAGTGTCAGTAGAGGGGGGTGTTTCTGATAAAGTGTCCAGTGTGTGTCAGTAGAGAGGGTGTTTCTGATAAAGTGTCCAGTGAGTGTCAGTAGGGGGGGTGTATCTGATAGTGTCCAGTGAGTGTCAGTAGGGGGGGTGTTTCTGATAAAGTGGCCAGTGAGTGTCAGTAGAGGGGGGGGGTGTTTCTGATAAAGTGGCCAGTGAGTGTCAGTAGAGAGGGGGGGGGGGGGGTGTTTCTGATAAAGTGGCCAGTGAGTGTCAATAGAAGGGGGGGTGTTTCTGATAAAGTGGCCAGTGAGTGTCAGTAGAGGGGGTGTTTCTGATAGTGTCCAGTGAGTGTCAATAGGGGGGGTGTTTCCGATAAAGTGGCCAGTGAGTGTCAATAGAGGGGGGGGGGGGGTGTTTCTGATAAAGTGACCAGTGAGTGTCAGCAGAGGGGGGGGGTGTTTCTGATAAAGTGACCAGTGAGTGTCAGTAGGGGGGGGGGTGTTTCTGATAAAGTGGCCAGTGAGTGTCAGTAGAGAGGGGGTGTTTCTGATAAAGTGGGCAGTGAGTGTCAGTAGAGGGGGGTGTTTCTGATAAAGTGGGCAGTGAGTGTCAGTAGAGGGGGGTGTTTCTGATAAAGTGGGCAGTGAGTGTCAGTAGAGGGGGTGTTTCTGATAAAGTGGGCAGTGAGTGTCAGTAGAGGGGGGGGGGGTGTTTCTGATAAAGTGTCCAGTGAGTGTCATTAGAGGAGGGGTGTTTCTGATAAAGTGTCCAGTGAGTGTCAGTAGAAGGGGGGGGGGTGTTTCTGATAAAGTGGCCAGTGAGTGTCAGTAGAAGGGGGGTGTTTCTGATAAAGTGGCCAGTGAGTGTCAGTAGAGGGGGGGGGGGGGTGTTTCTGATAAAGTGGCCAGTGAGTGCCAGTAGAGGGGGGGGTGTTTCTCATAAAGTGGCCAGTGAGTGTCAGTAGAAGGTGGGTGTTTCTGATAAAGTGGCCAGTGAGTGTCAGTAGAAGGTGGGTGTTTCTGATAAAGTGGCCAGTGAGTGTCAGTAGAGGGGGGTGTTTCTGCTAAAGTGGCCAGTGAGTGTCAGTAGAGGGGGGGTGTTTCTGCTAAAGTGGCCAGTGAGTGTCAGTAGAAGGGGGGTGTTTCCGATAAAGTGGCCAGTGAATGTCAGTAGAGAGGGGTGTGTCTGATAAAGTGGCCAGTAAGTGTCAGTAGAAGGGGAGGTGTTTCTGATAAAGTGGCCAGTGAGTGTCAGTAGAAGGGGGGTGTTTCCGATAAAGTGGCCAGTGAATGTCAGTAGAGAGGGGTGTGTCTGATAAAGTGGCCAGTGAGTGTCAGTAGGGGCGGTGTTTCTGATAAAGTGGCCAGTGAGTGTCAGTAGAGGGGGGGGGTGTGTTTCTGATAAAGTGACCAGTGAGTGTCAGCAGAGGGGGGGGTGTTTCTGATAAAGTGACCAGTGAGTGTCAGTAGAGGGGGGGGGGGTGTTTCTGATAAAGTGGCCAGTGAGTGTCAGTAGAGAGGGGGGGTGTTTCTGATAAAGTGGGCAGTGAGTGTCAGTAGAGGGGGGTGTTTCTGATAAAGTGGCCAGTGAGTGTCAGTAGAAGGGGAGGTGTTTCTGATAAAGTGGCCAGTGAGTGTCAGTAGAGGAGGGGTGTTTCTGATAAAGTGTCCAGTGAGTGTCAGTAGAAGGGGGGGGGGGTGTTTCTGATAAAGTGGCCAGTGAGTGTCAGTAGAAGGGGGGTGTTTCTGATAAAGTGGCCAGTGAGTGTCAGTAGAGGGGGGGGTGTTTCTGATAAAGTGGCCAGTGAGTGTCAGTAGAAGGTGGGTGTTTCTGATAAAGTGGCCAGTGAGTGTCAGTAGAGGGGGGTGTTTCTGATAAAGTGGCCAGTGAGTGTCAGTAGAAGGGGGGGTGTTTCTGATAAAGTGGCCAGTGAGTGTCAGTAGGAGGGGGGGTGTTTCTGATAAAGTGGCCAGTGAGTGTCAGTAGAGGGGGGTGTTTCTGATAAAGTGGCCAGTGGGTGTCAGTAGAGAGGGGGGGTGTTTCTGATAAAGTGGCCAGTGAGTGTCAGTAGAAGGGGGGGGGGTGTTTCTGCTAAAGTGGCCAGTGACTGTCAGTAGAGGGGGGGTGTTTCTGATAAAGTGGCCAGTGGGTGTCAGTAGAGGGGGGTTGTTTCTGATAAAGTGGCCAGTGAGTGTCAGTAGAGAGGGGGTGTTTCTGATAAAGTGGCCAGTGAGTGTCAGTAGAAGGGGGGTGTTTCCGATAAAGTGGCCAGTGAATGTCAGTAGAGGAGGGTGTTTCTGATAAAGTGGCCAGTGAGTGTCAGTAGAGGGGGGTGTTTCTGATAAAGTGGCCAGTGAGTGTCAGTAGAGGGGGGTGTTTCTGATAAAGTGGCCAGTGTGTGTCAGTAGAGAGGGTGTTTCTGATAAAGTGTCCAGTGAGTGTCAGTAGGGGGGGTGTTTCTGATAGTGTCCAGTGAGTGTCAGTAGGGGGGGTGTTTCTGATAAAGTGGCCAGTGAGTGTCAGTAGAGGGGGGGGGTGTTTCTGATAAAGTGGCCAGTGAGTGTCAGTAGAGAGGGGGGGGGGGGTGTTTCTGATAAAGTGGCCAGTGAGTGTCAATAGAAGGGGGGGTGTTTCTGATAAAGTGGCCAGTGAGTGTCAGTAGAGGGGGTGTTTCTGATAGTGTCCAGTGAGTGTCAATAGGGGGGGTGTTTCCGATAAAGTGGCCAGTGAGTGTCAATAGAGGGGGGGGGGTGTTTCTGATAAAGTGACCAGTGAGTGTCAGCAGAGGGGGGGGGTGTTTCTGATAAAGTGACCAGTGAGTGTCAGTAGGGGGGGGGGGGTGTTTCTGATAAAGTGGCCAGTGAGTGTCAGTAGAGAGGGGGTGTTTCTGATAAAGTGGGCAGTGAGTGTCAGTAGAGGGGGGTGTTTCTGATAAAGTGGCCAGTGGGTGTCAGTAGAGAGGGGGGGTGTTTCTGATAAAGTGGCCAGTGAGTGTCAGTAGAAGGGGGGGGGTGTTTCTGATAAAGTGGCCAGTGAGTGTCAGTAGAGGGGGGGTGTTTCTGATAAAGTGGCCAGTGGGCGTCAGTAGAGGGGGGTTGTTTCTGATAAAGTGGCCAGTGAGTGTCAGTAGAGAGGGGGTGTTTCTGATAAAGTGGCCAGTGAGTGTCAGTAGAAGGGGGGTGTTTCCGATAAAGTGGCCAGTGAATGTCAGTAGAGGAGGGTGTTTCTGATAAAGTGGCCAGTGAGTGTCAGTAGAGGGGGGTGTTTCTGATAAAGTGGCCAGTGAGTGTCAGTAGAAGGTGGGTGTTTCTGATAAAGTGGCCAGTGAGTGTCAGTAGAGAGGGGGTGTTTCTGATAAAGTGGCCAGTGAGTGTCAGTAGAAGGGGGGTGTTTCCGATAAAGTGGCCAGTGAATGTCAGTAGAGGAGGGTGTTTCTGATAAAGTGGCCAGTGAGTGTCAGTAGAGGGGTGTGTTTCTGATAAAGTGGCCAGTGAGTGTCAGTAGAAGGGGGGGGTGTTTCTGATAAAGTGGCCAGTGAGTGTCAGTAGAAGGTGGGTGTTTCTGATAAAGTGGCCAGTGAGTGTCAGTAGAGGGGGGTGTTTCTGCTAAAGTGGCCAGTGAGTGTCAGTAGAGGGGGGGTGTTTCTAATAAAGTGGCCAGTGAGTGTCAGTAGAGGGGGGGTGTTTCTGATAAAGTGGCCAGTGAGTGTCAGTAGAGGGGGGTGTTTCTGATAAAGTGGCCAGTGAGTGTCAGTAGAAGGTGGGTGTTTCTGATAAAGTGGCCAGTGAGTGTCAGTAGAGGGGGGGTGTTTCTGATAAAGTGGCCAGTGAGTGTCAGTAGAAGGGGGGTGTTTCTGATAAAGTGGCCAGTGAGTGTCAGTAGAAGGTGGGTGTTTCTGATAAAGTGGCCAGTGAGTGTCAGTAGAAGGTGGGTGTTTCTGATAAAGTGGCCAGTGAGTGTCAGTAGAGGGGGGTGGGGGGGTGATTCTGATAAAGTGGCCATTGTTGTATGGTGTGTTTATGTCTGTGCTGAGGAATGGAGAGTCTGTGTGTGGAAGCAGCTCATTAGAACCTCTCCAGGGCCAGATGCAGGATCATTTGGACGGGTCCGTGGAGTCAGTGTGTCCCAGAATGGGGGTTTTGGGTTCTAAGCTTCTGTGATTTTTTTTTTCTGGGGTGAAATTGATATGCAGAATATTTACATAAGTACAGTATTTGCATAGGGATATAAGTCATGTGTGGCCCCAATATGTCTGATGTTATTATAAGTCGGGGAAGTCTTCAGCGCCGTGGCCTTCGTGGTTCTAAATACAATGTGAAACCTCCAGAGAATTCACAATCACTCTTAATTAGAGAGCAAACACAAATACTTCACTTTGTCATCCACTCACACACACACACACCCCTGTAATTATAACTAATATATTCATTAATCAGCCACAACATGAAAATTACCTCCTTGTTCCGACATTCCTGTCCATATTCCCAGCTCCAATGAACAAACAGGACCACTCTGTTGTTCATGTGCTGCTCTGCATACTTTATTTGCTTCCCTTCACCCTGTCCTTCAGTGGTCAGGACCCCCCACAGAGCAGGTAGGATTTTTGTGGTGGGCGCAGGACGTTACCCACAGGACGCTGTCGGCTGGATGTTTTGGTCGGTGGACTGTTCTCAGTGCAGCAGTGACACTGATGTGGGTAAAAACTCCAGCACCACTGCTGTGTCTGATCCACTCGCACCAGCACAACACACACTAACACACCATTGGTTTGTTATAAATACACAGTGATGGTGATGGTGTGGGGAGGCATTAGTGCAAATGGCATGGGGGACTGTCACATCTGTGAAGGCACCGTTAATGCTGAACGATATATAAAGGGATTTATTCTTGGTACAGCCCGTGTTTAACACTGTATTTACACGGTACTTACATGGTTTCACCCCCAGTTTTAGGGTGTACTTTTCTGGTACTTACTGCATTAAGTTACATAATTGTATTTTTAATCACACAATAACAATGGATTTATAAAACTATATTTATT